>NW_028318688.1:455000-586357 GCF_062004578.1 Staurois parvus | reverse complement strand
GGGCCCTGATGGGGCGTGCGCTGATGGGCCCTGATGGAAAACATTGGGAAGCTGGAAAGAGGCTATGTAAAGTAACGGAGCTGCACAGAAGCGGGGCTCGTGTGGAATGTTGTCCTAACTCACTTGGTACCACAAGGGGTCAGTACCGCCCGGTGAGTGTGGTGTGATCCCCTCTGGTCTCTCTTTGTCTGGAGCGATCCCATCTCTAAGCACAAATTCTGAAGCACGTCATCCATTATTCACTGTGCATGTTGATTGGAACTGGCACCAAGCACTGACACTGACTGTGTGTTTGTTCACTGACTTTTTTATTTTTTTCTATTTTCAATATTGATTTTTAGTTTGTTTGGTTTTTCTTTACGTTTCTCAATTCACCAATATACACGGCTCCAAAAAATGAAAAGAACTCTTCGAAAACCCATCAGATCTCAATGGGGAAGAATCTCCTGCTGGATCTCTATACTGACATGGACGGGGTGATGTCTGAGGAACGTAAGGACGACCCATCGTTGGATGGAAATGAAAATGATCGACCTACAGAGGACTGAATTCAGACACCCCGAAAATCAAAGTGAAAATTGATGCAGCAGGCGAGTCCATATTGCTGAAATGTCATTGCAGCAACTCAGAATGGTCCTCAGTAGTTTGTGTGGCCCCCACGTGCTTGTATGCATGCCTGACAATGTCGGGGGAGGGTCCTAATGAGACCACGGATGGGGTCCTGGGGGATTTCCTCCCAGATCTGGACCAGGGCATCACTGAGCTCCTGGACAGTCTACAGTCTGGAGGTGCAACCTGGCGGCATTGGATGGCCTGAAACATGACATCCCAGATGTGTTCGACTGGATTTAGGTCAGGCGAGAGTGGGGGCCATTCAATGGTATCAATTCCTTCATCCTCCAGGAACTGCCTGCATACTCTCCCCACATGAGGCCAGGCATTGTCGTGCACCAGGAGGAACCCAGGACCCACTGCACCAGGAGGAACCCAGGACCCCTGCACCAGGAGGAACCCAGGACCCACTGCACCAGGAGGAACCCAGGACCCCCTGCACCAGGAGGAACCCAGGACCCCCTGCACCAGGAGGAACCCAGGACCCCCTGCACCAGGAGGAACCCAGGACCCCCTGCACCAGGAGGAACCCAGGACCCCCTGCACCAGGAGGAACCCAGGACCCCCTGCACCAGGAGGAACCCAGGACCCCCTGCACCAGGAGGAACCCAGGACCCCCTGCACCAGGAGGAACCCAGGACCCCCTGCACCAGGAGGAACCCAGGACCCCCTGCACCAGGAGGAACCCAGGACCCCCTGCACCAGGAGGAACCCAGGACCCCCTGCACCAGCGTAGGGTCTGACAATGGGTCCAAGGATTACATCCTCATACCTAATGGCAGTCAGGGTGCCATTGTCTAGCCTGTAGAGATCTGTGCGTCCCTCCATGGATATGCCCCCCATACCACCAAAACGGTCATGCTGAACGATGTTACAGGCAGCAGAACGTTCTCCACGGCTTCTCCAGACCCTTTCATGTCTGTCACATGTGCTCAGGGTGAACCTGCTCTCATCTGTGAAAAGCACAGGGCGCCAGTGGTGGACCTGCCAATTCTGGTGTTCAATGGCAAATGCCAACTCAGCTCTATGGTGCCGGGCAGTGAGCACAGGGCCCACTAGAGGAGGTCGGGCCCTTAGGCCACCCTCATGAAGTCTGTTTCTGATTGGTCAGAGACATTCACACCAGTGGCCTGCTGGAGGTCATTTTGTAGGGCTCTGGCAGGGCTCATCCTGTTCCTCCTTGCACAAAGGAGTAGATACCGGTCCTGCTGATGGGTTAAGGACCTTCTAGTAACTAGTTCTATTAACAGACTTCTAGTAACAGTAACCTGGCACCATCCTCTTGTTGCATAGTTCAGACAGGGGGAGGGAAAAGCAGAAAAGTAGCTAATCAGCTCTGCTTTAGTGCAAGCAGTATCGGAATATGATGAAAGAGCAGAGTGACAGAGATGAGCTCATCAATCTGCTGCTTCTCCTTTCACTGTCCAATCACAGGCTGGGGGAGGGACAAGACCTGTAAGTGTTACTGAAGTGCAGCAAAGGAAAAAAGAAAAGGTCTCCTGCCCTGCTATACAGAGATGAGTAAATCACAGGGAAAAGGAAAAAAGGGGAAGGGAAAGGGAAAAAAAAGGAAAAAGGGGAAGGGAAAAAAAAAAAAAGAAAAAAAAAGGGGAAGGGAAAAAAAAAGGGAAAAAAAAGAAAAAAAGGGAAAGGGGAAAAAAAAGGAAAAAGGGGAAGGGAAAGGGGAAAAAAAAGGAAAAAGGGGAAGGGAAAGGGGAAAAAAAAGGAAAAAGGGGAAGGGAAAAAAAAAAAAGAAAAAAAAGGGGAAGGGAAAAAAAAGGGAAAAAAAAGAAAAAAAGGGGAAGGGAAAATAAAGGAAAAAGAAAAAAGGGGAAGGGAAAAAAAAAAAGGAAAATAGGGGAAGGGAAAAAAAAAAGGAAAAAAGGGGAAGGGAAAAAGGGGAAGGGAAAAAGGGGAAGGGAAAAAGGGGAAGGGAAAAAGGGGAAGGGAAAAAGGGGAAGGGAAAAAGGGGAAGGGAAAAAGGGGAAGGGAAAAAGGGGAAGGGAAAAAAAAGGAAAAAAGGGGAAGGGAGAAAAAAGGGGGAAGGGAGAAAAAAGGGGGAAGGGAGAAAAAAGGAAAAAGGGGGAAGGGAGAAAAAAGGAAAAAGGGGGAAGGGAGAAAAAAGGAAAAAGGGGGAAGGGAGAAAAAAGGAAAAAGGGGAAGGGAAAAGGGGAAGGGAAAAAGGGGAAGGGAAAAAGGGGAAGGGAAAAAGGGGAAGGGAAAAAGGGGAAGGGAAAAAGGGGAAGGGAAAAAAAAGGAAAAAAGGGGAAGGGAGAAAAAAGGAAAAAAGGGGAAGGGAGAAAAAAGGAAAAAGGGGGAAGGGAGAAAAAAGGAAAAAGGGGGAAGGGAGAAAAAAGGAAAAAGGGGGAAGGGAAAAGGGAAAAGGGGAAGGGAAAAGGGGAAGGGAAAAGGAATGGGAAAGGAAAAAGGAAGGGGAGAGGAAAAAGGAAGGGGAGAGGAAAAAGGAAGGGGAGAGGAAAAAGGAAGGGGAGAGGAAAAAGGAAGGGGAGAGGAAAGGGAAAAGAAAAGAAGAAAAGAAAGAAAATGTATTGTTTTTCATTTAATATACAGGGTGTCCCTAAAGTCTGGACACATAGGAAATATATATGTGTATCACTATAGAAGATCTCCAGACTTTAACCCCCTTGACTTCTTTTTTTTTTGGGATATGCTGAAGCAGAAGGTGTACTCAATGAAAATCACAGAAACGAATCACCTGAAGGAATGAATCTGCTCAAACTGACGGAAATGTGGAGATGCTGCATCGGGTTCATGTGAATCTTGCAAAGCACATGGAACTTTGCATCACAAATGGCAGAAATCACGTTGAAGATATTATTGGTTATAGGTGTCCAGACTTTAGGGTCACCCTGTATTATATTCGAGGGAGAGGCGGAGTTTTCTTCTTAATGCAGGACATCCTATGATTAGTTAGGATTACCTTGAATTGTCTCAGCCAAGTTACATATCACAGACAAGTATTTCTTTTCTATAAAAAGGAAGGAAGAGGCCATTTAATGTCACAGACAATGGCTGTAGGGTAGTACAGATCTTGCATTGCAACATTTATGATGCAATTCACCAATGACAGCAGAACAATTATATAGCCTAAAAAGAAAAATTGTAATCTCGCCTACAAACACTACAGGCCGTGTGAAGTCTAAAGGTGGCCAAAGACGGAGCGATTTTCTGTGGTTGCAGGAAAGAAAAATCACTCAATTTCCCTATCACCACAGTCGGCATTGATGGGGGAATCACTCCCAATGTGTTCTCCTGGCGTAGGGAGCCATTCCTGTCAGAACACTATAACAGCCGCTAGCAATAGTCGCATGTAAAATCCAACAGGCCGGTTGAACCCACGTTGACCAATCGATCTACTTGGGAATATTCAGCCTGCCCATACATGGTTCAAATCTCAGCTCGTTCCTGCTGAATCAACCGAGAATCCAACCCACTATGGCCGGCGTCCATCGTAATCTAAATCTACAGCCACAAAGACCATCAATGAGAAATGGAATCCACGAATAGTGACAGAACGGTGGCACGTGGTATCCTGTATAGGACAGGGTCAAGCCTGCTGACTTTCCTGGTCATACGGAATCCAGGTCCTTCACCCCTAGTGCACCCTACGGAAACCTGAAGCCTGCCATTTCCATCCCCTCCTCCTCAATATCCCCGGCTGTCCTGCTGGTCGAGTAGCTTCAGTACTTCCCAAGGTGATGACCTTCAACAAGCATACAGGTCAGGAGTTCTGACTGGCTACATGCTTGTGTTGTCTGAGTGTTCAATCCAAAGATGGCCAGGCAACCAACATTTTCAGACGAAATTCCAAAGTATGCAATGGCAGCCTATGTTTTTCAGCACAGCTTCCCTTTAAAGCCCAATTTGGGGGTTCTTTCACCTACCTGCTCATTTCACTCAACTCTGTGAGCTGCAGCATGTTGAGAAACGCTAGAGTACGCGGACACGCAGACCACGGCGCGGTGTTTGGATGTGAACAGGGCACAAAGTATTATTATTATTATACAGTATTTATAAAGCGCCAATGGTTCGCTCAGTGCTGTACATTACAAAGGGGGACAGAAAATGTGACAGAATACCAATACAAGTACACAATTGTTTCCTCCATGCATTGAGCCGACATTGATCAACGCATCTAGTGCGAATGATTCCCAAATCAAATACATTCCAGGCGCACAATGGCCACAGTCCGAGTAAAGAAAACCTACTAATCTGCGCCCAAAACTGCTGGTGCCCGTTATATGTATCAGTGCCAACAACTCTTAGTGCATGCGGTATGCATTGGGGTAACAACTACTGGCACTTGTTCTACCCATCTGGGGTGACAACTCCAAGTGCCTGCTCTACACATCAGTGGTGACAACCCCTGGCGCTTGCTTAATACATTGGTGGCAACAGCTCCTGGCGCCCACTGTACACATCGGTGGTGACAACTATTGATGCCTGTTTTACACATTTGAGACAACTCCCTAGCACCTGCTCTACACATAGAGGACAACCCCTGGTGCCCACGCGACGCATCAGAGACGACAACCCCTGGTGCCCACGCGACGCATCAGAGACGACAACCCCTGGTGCCCACGCGACGCATCAGAGACGACAACCCCTGGTGCCCACGCGACGCATCAGAGACGACAACCCCTGGTGCCCACGCGACGCATCAGAGACGACAACCCCTGGTGCCCACGCGACGCATCAGAGACGACAACCCCTGGTGCCCACGCGACGCATCAGAGACGACAACCCCTGGTGCCCACGCGACGCATCAGAGACGACAACCCCTGGTGCCCACGCGACGCATCAGAGACGACAACCCCTGGTGCCCACGCGACGCATCAGAGACGACAACCCCTGGTGCCCACGCGACGCATCAGAGACGACAACCCCTGGTGCCCACGCGACGCATCAGAGACGACAACCCCTGGTGCCCACGCGACGCATCAGAGACGACAACCCCTGGTGCCCACGCGACGCATCAGAGACGACAACCCCTGGTGCCCACGCGACGCATCAGAGACGACAACCCCTGGTGCCCACGCGACGCATCAGAGACGACAACCCCTGGTGCCCACGCGACGCATCAGAGACGACAACCCCTGGTGCCCACGCGACGCATCAGAGACGACAACCCCTGGTGCCCACGCGACGCATCAGAGACGACAACCCCTGGTGCCCACGCGACGCATCAGAGACGACAACCCCTGGTGCCCACGCGACGCATCAGAGACGACAACCCCTGGTGCCCACGCGACGCATCAGAGACGACAACCCCTGGTGCCCACGCGACGCATCAGAGACGACAACCCCTGGTGCCCACGCGACGCATCAGAGACGACAACCCCTGGTGCCCACGCGACGCATCAGAGACGACAACCCCTGGTGCCCACGCGACGCATCAGAGACGACAACCCCTGGTGCCCACGCGACGCATCAGAGACGACAACCCCTGGTGCCCACGCGACGCATCAGAGACGACAACCCCTGGTGCCCACGCGACGCATCAGAGACGACAACCCCTGGTGCCCACGCGACGCATCAGAGACGACAACCCCTGGTGCCCACGCGACGCATCAGAGACGACAACCCCTGGTGCCCACGCGACGCATCAGAGACGACAACCCCTGGTGCCCACGCGACGCATCAGAGACGACAACCCCTGGTGCCCACGCGACGCATCAGAGACGACAACCCCTGGTGCCCACGCGACGCATCAGAGACGACAACCCCTGGTGCCCACGCGACGCATCAGAGACGACAACCCCTGGTGCCCACGCGACGCATCAGAGACGACAACCCCTGGTGCCCACGCGACGCATCAGAGACGACAACCCCTGGTGCCCACGCGACGCATCAGAGACGACAACCCCTGGTGCCCACGCGACGCATCAGAGACGACAACCCCTGGTGCCCACGCGACGCATCAGAGACGACAACCCCTGGTGCCCACGCGACGCATCAGAGACGACAACCCCTGGTGCCCACGCGACGCATCAGAGACGACAACCCCTGGTGCCCACGCGACGCATCAGAGACGACAACCCCTGGTGCCCACGCGACGCATCAGAGACGACAACCCCTGGTGCCCACGCGACGCATCAGAGACGACAACCCCTGGTGCCCACGCGACGCATCAGAGACGACAACCCCTGGTGCCCACGCGACGCATCAGAGACGACAACCCCTGGTGCCTACGCGACGCATCAGAGACGACAACCCCTGGTGCCCACGCGACGCATCAGAGACGACAACCCCTGGTGCCCACGCGACGCATCAGAGACGACAACCCCTGGTGCCCACGCGACGCATCAGAGACGACAACCCCTGGTGCCCACGCGACGCATCAGAGACGACAACCCCTGGTGCCCACGCGACGCATCAGAGACGACAACCCCTGGTGCCCACGCGACGCATCAGAGACGACAACCCCTGGTGCCCACGCGACGCATCAGAGACGACGACCCCTGGTGCCCACGCGAAGCATCAGAGACGACAACCCCTGGTGCTTGCTTTATAGATTGGTGGCAACAACTCCTGATGCCCACTCTACGCATCAGAGAGGACAATTCCTGATAAGAAAAGAATGAAAAAATCTGCGCTCAAAGGACTGGTTTTGGCATATGTGGAAACATCTTCATAGACCTTAGCATTCAAACCAATATGGCGATACTGTGCAGCCCAAGGCGGCTAGAAAAAAAAATGGCACTAGAAAAAACAGAAAACAAAAAAAGGGACGCACAGGCTTTGCACGTTACCTCAATAAAAACTTTAATCGTAAAAAATAGTAGCTACATACTCACAAACAACAAATGTAAACAGGCATATCATGACCAACAATGGTCCATGGTCTGAAAAGGTGCAGGACTCCCACATGTGAAAAGGACACTTGGAAATTGCTAATTTCTTATTTTCTAATGACAACTCCTCCTTTACGTATCAGAGATGACAACTCCTGACACCTGCTCTAACCATTGGTGATGACAGCTCCTGATGCCCACCCTGCTAATCAGAGGTGACAACTCCTGGTGCCCCCTCTAAGTATTGGTGACAGCAACTCCTGATGCCCATTCTACATACACTATCAGAGGTTACAACTCCTGAGGTCCGCTCTATGTAGCGTTGGTGACAACTCCTGACACTTGCTTTCCATATCAGAGGTGACAACACCTGCCTGCCTACAGCTCATAAATGGATTTAGAAAGTAAAAATGTTTTGCATACACTATATTGCCCGTAGTATTGGTCGGCCGGTCTTTCCATGCACATGACCTTTAATGGCCCCCCAGTCTTAGTCCGTAGGGTTCAATATTGAGTTGGCCCCGCCCTTTGCAGCTATAACAGCTTCAACTCTTCTGGGAAGGCCCCCCACAAGGTTTAGGAGGGTGTCTATGGGAAGGTTGGACCATTCTTCCAGAAGCACATTTGTCAGGTCAGGCACTGATGTCGGGGGAGGAGGCCTGGCTCGCAGTCTCCGCTCTAATTCATCCCAAAGGTGTTCTATGGGGTTGAGGTCAGGATTCTGTGCAGGCCAGTCAAGTTCCTCCACCCCAAACTGGCTCCTCCATGTCTTTATGGACCTTGCTTTGTGCACTGGTGCGCAGTCATGTTGGAACAGGAAGGGGCCATCCCCAAACTCTTCCCACAAAGTTGGGAGCATGAAATTGTCCAAAATGTCTTGGTAAGCTGATGCCTTAAGAGTTCCCTTCACTGGAACTAGGGGGCCAAACCCAACCCCTGAAAAACAACCACACACCACAATCCCCCCTCCACCAAACTTTACACTTGGCCCAATGCAGTCAGGCAAGTACCGTTCTCCTGGCAACTGCCAAACCCAGACACGGCCATCGGATTGCCAGACAGAGAAGTGTGATTGGTCAGTCCAGAGAACACGTCTCCCCTGCTCTAGAGTCCAGTGGCGGCGTGCTTTACACCACAGCATCCGATGCTTTGCATTGCACTTGGTGATGTAAGGCTTGGATGCAGCTGCTCGGCCATGGAAACCCATTCCATGAAGCTCTCTACACACTGATGTTGGGCTCATCTGAAGGCCACACCAAGTTTGGAGGTCTTTAGCTATTGACTCTGCAGACAGTTGGTGACTTCTGTGCACTGTGCGCTTCAGCATGCGCTGACTCCGCCCTGTCATGTGACGTGGCCTACCACTTGGTGGCTGAGTGGCTGTTCCCAGTTGCTTCCACTTTGTTATAATCCCACTAACAGTTGAGCGTGGAATATTTAGTAGCCAGGAAATGTCACGGATGGACTTATTGCACAGGTGACCACCTATCACGGGACCACGCTTGGAGTCACTGAGCTCCTGAGAGCGACCCATTCTTTCACCAATGTTTGTAGAAGCCGTCTGCATGCCTAGGGGCTTGATTGTATACACCTGGGGCCATGGAGGGGATTGGAACACCCGGATCACATGATTGGGAGGGGATTGGAACACCTGAATCACATGATTAGGAGGGGATTGGAACACCTGAATCACATGATTGGGAGGGGATTGGAACACATGAATCACATGATTGGGAGGGGATTGGAACACCTGAATCACATGATTGGGAGGGGATTGGAACACCTGAATCACATGATTGGGAGGGGATTGGAACACCTGAATCACATGATTAGGAGGGGATTGGAACACCTGAATCACATGATTGGGAGGGGATTGGAACACCTGAATCACATGTTTGGGAGGGGATTGGAACACCTGAATCACGATTTGGAGGGCGGGGCCAATACTTTTGACAATATAGTGTATGTGTTGTCTTCCTTGTTGGGCCAATAATCTCCTCCAGTGGTTCTAAGGTTGGACTTGAATTTTTTCAATGCATTTTATATTTTTTCTATAGTTTTTTTGGATGTGGCAGGTGGATGGTCATTATATGTTCAAACTTATGAGACCGTTGCCATGGAGGGGATTGGAACACCTGAATCACATGATCTGGAGGGCAGGGACAATACTTTTGGCAATATAGTGTATGTAATTCCAGCTGCCCCGCGATGTTTCTGCTCTTACACAATATCATGGAACAAAACCAGCTCTGCCAGTGTGTGGGGACGGTACACAGGATGAGTAATCCCAATTTACTGAACAATATTGTGTTGAAGGAACACCCAGAGGCGGACACACTCCATGTAGATAGAGGTGTTTCTGCTGCATTAGAAGCAAATTAAATCAGGTTATTGGATTTTCTGCAGACATGAATGGTGACCTGAGTGAGGACGGCCCGGACGTAGAACATTATTAGGGATGAATCAGATGAATTATGAAATGAAGAACGCAGTCCGATCAGAACCCCGGGGCACACAGGACAGCTCAGGTCAGTACATTGCCTCATTGGTGTACCGACAAGTCTATCAGCGTTCCCATTATAACCAGCTAAACGCAGAATATCACAGCTGATCCCAACAGCTGTCCCACACAGCAAATGGCCGAGACCCCCAACGCCCCCCATCCCCCACCTCCTCTACATCCAGAATAAAGTCACAGCTTAGTAACCCTTTCCTTGTACTATTCCTGAGCCGTCATCCACACAAGAGCCCCAACGGCCCCAGAGAAGCACGGTGCAGTAATATGGTCTTCTTGACTTTTGTTATAAAAGTCAAGGTTTAGCCCCACCCCTCCCACTGACTGCAAGTAGGAAGCTGTGGGCGGTGCTAATCTCCAAGGCCTCATTCACATTACAACGCTGTGTGCGGTCGTGCTATAGGCACAGGATAGGATGTTCACGTCAAGGGCCGCCCTGCCCGCAGCAAAGTGGCTCATGCACCTTCAGAGCTTCCTGCGTTTTACCGCGCCATTAACAAAACCGAACGCCCGTGTGTGAATGCATCCGATTGGGGTCTGTATCACTCGGCTTCTTGGAGTTAGGCCAGCCATACATGGGTCGATTTTTGAACGCTTTTTCATTCAAAAATTGGACCCAAGAATAATCGGCCAATTTTCGCTCTGTTTGTGGGGCAATGGCACCAGCAGATTTTCGTGGTTCCTCCCCTTTTCGTTTATTGGGCATGCTAAATAATTCATGAAAAACCACCAATTTTCGAAATCATTGGTGGCACCATCGGATTACAGAACAAGCGATGTTTTTGATCGAAAAATCGTTTAGAATTTGACCCATGTATGGACTGCTTTAGGACGTTTTAGAACCTGTGCCAAGTTTTTATTTGTGCTCAAACCCTTCCCATGGTATCTCGAAGCGGCCCAACACTGCACCCGCACTGCCCCAAAGGAGTTCCAGCTTCCCCCTCCCCCAGCATCCCAAAGTAGTCCACCCTACCAACAGCACAGCATTCCAGCCCCCCCCCCCCCCCCCCCGACATTTCCAAGAATCCATCACCTCCCACAGAACCAAAAAGCATCCAAACCTTCCCCCAACCACCCAGAGCAGCCCCTCCCACTCACAGCACCCCAAGGCAGGCCACACTTTCCCCAGTACCCCAAAGTACTACAACCACCTGAAGCAGCCTACATCCCCCATGGCGGTACCCCAACCTACTTCTCTTCCCAAAGTAACCCACCCTATAGTACCCCATACTATCCACCTCCCACTGGCAACCCAAAGTTGCCCACCATGCCTACAGCACCTCACAGTGGCCAATCTTACCTACTGCACCCCAAAGTAGATTACCCTGACTACACCACTACAAAGCAGCCCACATCATCCACGGCACCCCAAAGCTGCCCACATCATCCACGGCACCCCAAAGCTGCCCACATCATCCACGGCACCCCAAAGCTGCCCACATCATCCACGGCACCCCAAAGCTGCCCACAACATCCACGGCACCTCAAAGCTGCCCACAACATCCACGGCACCTCAAAGCTGCCCACAACATCCACGGCACCTCAAAGCTGCCCACAACATCCACGGCACCTCAAAGCTGCCCACATCATCCACGGCACCCCAAAGCTGCCCATATCATCCTTGGCACCTCAAAGCTGCCCATATCATCCTTGGCACCCCAAAGCTGCCCACAACATCCACGGCACCCCACATCATCGATGGCACCCCAAAGCTGCCCACAACATCCACGGCACCCCACATCATCCACGGCACCCCAAAGCTGCCCACATCATCCACGGCACCCCACATCATCCACGGCACCCCAAAGCTGCCCACATCATCCACGGCATCCCACGGCACCCCAAAGCTGCCCACATCATCCACGGCACCCCAAAGCTGCCCACATCATCCACGGCACCCCAAAGCTGCCCACATCATCCACGGCACCCCACATCATCCACGGCACCCCACATCATCCACGGCACCCCAAAGCTGCCCACATCACCCACGGCGCTCCATACTGTCCACAGAATCGCACGGGAGCCCACGTTATCTTCAGCAACACCAAAGCACCCCACATTATCCACAGCAGACCACACTGTCCATGGAACCGCACAGCGACCAACATGTTCTATATCAACCCCCAAAGCACCCCACACTGTCTATGGCACCCCATATAATCCACAGCACCCCACATTATCCTCAGCACCCCAAGGAAGCCCATATCGTCCACTGCACCCCACATCCATATGACCCCACATTGTCCACAGCACCCCACCATACACACAGCACCCAACAGAAGTCCATACTGTCCACAGCACCCCAAATCTACATCACCTGAAAGCACCCCACATTCACAGCAGCCCACACTGTCCATGGCACGCTACAGCTCCCCACATTATCCACAGCACCCCACATTGTCCACCCTGTACACAGCACCCCGATCTCTCAGTCCCCTGACCCCCCCTCCCAATAGGGGCCCAGCAGACTCCCCCGGACAGGGCCCCCCTCCCCCGGACACGTGCAATGTACAGGGAGAAGTGTGTGCGGAATGCCGGGCTCTGACCTGTGCGGAGAAGCGGCCGGGACGTCTCTGTCTCTCCGGGAAGAGGAAGCGCCGCTCTCCCCGCTCTGCCTCCAACCGTCACTACGAACACAGCTGTCCCCGTCCCCATGACAACGCCGCTTCTGCGAGATCAGCCAATCACAAGCGGGCGTGGGCGGGCCTCCCATACTACATAGGACTGGCTCCCGGCGGCTTCCGTACACTCACCATCCGAGCCGTAATGAAATCCTGACCTTGTAATCACACCCCATGTCTACCAACAGCGACACCCCACAACAACAGAAACGAGTTTAGTAGATTCACTGACCGTCACAGCACCGCCTCGCCTCACCACTTTTCCCACACATTGCCCTCACTCAATATGGCCGGCCAACTTCTTCCTCCTCCTCGCGTGCTGGCAGGAACGAAACGGCGTCTTTCCGGTTCGATAGGCGCATGCGCAGTGAGGCGAGGAGCTGGTATGTATGGGAAGTGGGTGGGTGTAGTTCCATTGTGTGGAGGGGAGATGATTCCTGACCGCGTGTCTTCCATGGGATTAAAGGGGAACACCATGACAGGGGCCGGGTAGGGAGGAGTCCGACTTTAGCAGGAGTCGGAGTGACATGAATGGGAGGCTGGACTTCATCCGCATAATTTCCTGGTTGTTATTCCCCATGTATTACCATCCCCTCCGTGCCGGGACAAGGGCCTCCAACGCCCAGAGAGAAGATACCAAACCGCACCGCCATCCCACTCCTGATCTATTGTCCCCCCTAATTATGTATTTCAGGGACTTCTATAGCGCCGTCCATTTACACCGCGCTTTACATATATATTGTACATTCACATCAGGCCCCGCCCCCGAGGAGCGTACAATCTAAGGTCCCTAACTCACATTCATACATATAGATACTAGGGAAAATTTAGACAGGAGCCAATTCACCTACCAGCATGTCTTTGGACTGTGGGAGGAAACGGGAGTACCCGGAGGAAACACACAGGCACAGGGAGAACATGCAAACTCATGTAGTGCAATGTTGGGACTTTGATGCAACTTTACACTTTCTGGCAATGAAGTAGCATCAACGTAGCACCCATCCAAAGTCACACCCATCCAAAGTCACATCCAAGTCACACCCATCCCAAGTCACACCCATCCAAAGTCACACCCAAGTCACACCCATCCAAAGTCACACCCATCCAAAGTCACACCCATCCCAAGTCACACCCATCCAAAGTCACACCCAAGTCACACCCATCCAAAGTCACACCCAAGTCACACCCATCCAAAGTCACATCCAAGTCACACCCATCCAAAGTCACATCCAAAGTCACACCCATCCCAAGTCACACCCATCCAAAGTCACACCCATCCAAAGTCACACCCATCCAAAGTCACACCCATCCAAAGTGGCATCAAAGTCATTACTTTCCATTGACAAAAAAAAAGCAGCAAAAGGCATCAAAAACACAATATGTGCATTTTTTGGTGCAGCCCATTGAAGTGTATTACATGGAGAAAGCAATCTACTGCAGGGAACAGTCCCTGATCCCTTCCAGGAAACACACCCATGTGAACTAGATCCAGAGGAAACCATGTGACACCGACTGTAGGGTGTTCCTGAAAACTGGAAAATGCACTGAAATCCGCATAGTGTGAACCTGGGGTTATTGTGTACTCCTCCTTTCCTCCGTACATCTCCTTTCCTCCGTACACCTCCTTTCCTCCGTACATCTCCTTTCCTCCGTACATCTCCTTTCCTCCGTACACCTCCTTTCCTCCGTACATCTCCTTTCCTCCGTACTCCTCCTTTCCTCCGTACTCCTCCTTTCCTCCGTACATCTCCTTTCCTCCGTACATCTCCTTTCCTCCGTACACCTCCTTTCCTCCGTACTCCTCCTTTCCTCCGTACATCTCCTTTCCTCCGTGCACCTCCTTTCCTCCGTACTGCTCCTTTCCTCCGTACATCTCCTTTCCTCCGTGCACCTCCTTTCCTCCGTGCACCTCCTTTCCTCCGTATTCCTCCTTTCCTCCGTACTCCTCCTTTCCTCAAGTCACCTCCTTTCCTCCGTACATCTCCTTTCCTCCGTACTCCTCCTTTCCTCCGTACTCCTCCTTTCCTCCGTACATCTCCTTTCCTCCGTGCACCTCCTTTCCTCCGTACTCCTCCTTTCCTCAAGTCACCTCCTTTCCTCCGTACATCTCCTTTCCTCCGTACTCCTCCTTTCCTCCGTACATCTCCTTTCCTCCGTGCACCTCCTTTCCTCCGTACTCCTCCTTTCCTCCGTACATCTCCTTTCCTCCGTGCACCTCCTTTTCTCCGTACTCCTCCTTTCCTCTATATACCTCCTTTCCTCCGTACTCCTCCTTTCCTCCAGTCACCTGCTTTCCTCCATACACATCCTTTCCTCCGTACTCCTCCTTTCCTCCAGTCACCTTCTTTCCTCCGTACTCCTCCTTTCCTCCAGTCACCTGCTTTCCTCTGTACACCTGTCCTCCTTTCCTCCAGTCACCTCCTTTCCTCCATACTCCTCCTGTCCTCCGTACACCTCCTTTCCTCCGTACTCCTCCTTTCTTCCGTACACCTCCTTTCCTCCGTACTCCTCCTTTTCTCCGTACACCTCCTTTCCTCCATACTCCTCCTTTCCTCCGGTCACCTCCTTTCCTCCGGTCACCTCCTTTCCTCCGTAGACTTCCTTTCCTCTGGTCACCTCCTTTCCTCCGTACACCTCCTTTCCTCCGTACACCTCCTTTCCTCCGTACTCCTCCTTTCCTCCGGTCACCTCCTTTCCTCCGGTCACCTCCTTTCCTCCGGTCACCTCCTTTCCTCCGTACTCCTCCTTTCCTCCGTACACCTCCTTTCCTCCGTACTCCTCCTTTCCTCTGGTCACCTCCTTTCCTCCGTACACCTCCTTTCCTCCGGTCACCTCCTTTCCTCCGGTCACCTCCTTTCCTCCGGTCACCTCCTTTCCTCCGTACTCCTCCTTTCCTCTGGTCACCTCCTTTCCTCCGTACACCTCCTTTCCTCCATACTCCTCCTTTCCTCCTTACTCCTCCTTTCCTCCGGTCACCTCCTTTCCTCCGTACTCCTCCTTTCCTCCGGTCACCTCCTTTCCTCCGTACACTTCCTTTCCTCCGGTCACCTCCTTTCCTTCGTACTCCTCCTTTCCTCCGTACACTTCCTTTCCTCCGGTCACCTCCTTTCCTCCTTACTCCTCCTTTCCTCCTTACTCCTCCTTTCCTCCGTACTCCTCCTTTCCTCCAGTCACCTCCTTTCCTCCGGTCACCTCCTTTCCTCCGTACTCCTCCTTTCCTCCGTACTCCTCCTTTCCTCTGGTCACCTCCTTTCCTCCGTACTCCTCCTTTCCTCCGTACTCCTCCTTTCCTCTGGTCACCTCCTTTCCTCCGTACACCTCCTTTCCTCCGTACTCCTCCTTTCCTCCGTAGTCCTCCTTTCCTCCTTACTCCTCCTTTCCTCCGTACTCCTCCTTTCCTCCGGTCACCTCCTTTCCTCCGGTCACCTCCTTTCCTCCGTACACCTCCTTTCCTCCGTACACCTCCTTTCCTCCGGTCACCTCCTTTCCTCCGTACATCTCCTTTCCTCCGTACACCTCCTTTCCTCCGTACATCTCCTTTCCTCCGTACTCCTCCTTTCCTCCGTACTCCTCCTTTCCTCCGTACATCTCCTTTCCTCCGTACATCTCCTTTCCTCCGTACACCTCCTTTCCTCCGTACTCCTCCTTTCCTCCGTACATCTCCTTTCCTCCGTGCACCTCCTTTCCTCCGTACTGCTCCTTTCCTCCGTACTGCTCCTTTCCTCCGTACATCTCCTTTCCTCCGTGCACCTCCTTTCCTCCGTGCACCTCCTTTCCTCCGTGCACCTCCTTTCCTCCGTATTCCTCCTTTCCTCCGTACTCCTCCTTTCCTCAAGTCACCTCCTTTCCTCCGTACATCTCCTTTCCTCCGTACTCCTCCTTTCCTCCGTACTCCTCCTTTCCTCCGTACATCTCCTTTCCTCCGTGCACCTCCTTTCCTCCGTACACCTCCTTTCCTCCGTGCACCTCCTTTCCTCCGTACTCCTCCTTTCCTCAAGTCACCTCCTTTCCTCCGTACATCTCCTTTCCTCCGTACTCCTCCTTTCCTCCGTACATCTCCTTTCCTCCGTGCACCTCCTTTCCTCCGTACTCCTCCTTTCCTCCGTACATCTCCTTTCCTCCGTGCACCTCCTTTTCTCCGTACTCCTCCTTTCCTCTATATACCTCCTTTCCTCCGTACTCCTCCTTTCCTCCAGTCACCTGCTTTCCTCCATACACATCCTTTCCTCCGTACTCCTCCTTTCCTCCAGTCACCTTCTTTCCTCCGTACTCCTCCTTTCCTCCAGTCACCTGCTTTCCTCTGTACACCTGTCCTCCTTTCCTCCAGTCACCTCCTTTCCTCCATACTCCTCCTGTCCTCCGTACACCTCCTTTCCTCCGTACTCCTCCTTTCTTCCGTACACCTCCTTTCCTCCGTACTCCTCCTTTTCTCCGTACACCTCCTTTCCTCCATACTCCTCCTTTCCTCCGGTCACCTCCTTTCCTCCGGTCACCTCCTTTCCTCCGTAGACTTCCTTTCCTCTGGTCACCTCCTTTCCTCCGTACACCTCCTTTCCTCCGTACTCCTCCTTTCCTCCGTACTCCTCCTTTCCTCCGGTCACCTCCTTTCCTCCGGTCACCTCCTTTCCTCCGTACTCCTCCTTTCCTCCGTACACCTCCTTTCCTCCGTACTCCTCCTTTCCTCTGGTCACCTCCTTTCCTCCGTACACCTCCTTTCCTCCGGTCACCTCCTTTCCTCCGGTCACCTCCTTTCCTCCGGTCACCTCCTTTCCTCCGTACTCCTCCTTTCCTCTGGTCACCTCCTTTCCTCCGTACACCTCCTTTCCTCCATACTCCTCCTTTCCTCCTTACTCCTCCTTTCCTCCGGTCACCTCCTTTCCTCCGTACTCCTCCTTTCCTCCGGTCACCTCCTTTCCTCCGTACACTTCCTTTCCTCCGGTCACCTCCTTTCCTCCGTACTCCTCCTTTCCTCCGTACACTTCCTTTCCTCCGGTCACCTCCTTTCCTCCTTACTCCTCCTTTCCTCCTTACTCCTCCTTTCCTCCGTACTCCTCCTTTCCTCCAGTCACCTCCTTTCCTCCGGTCACCTCCTTTCCTCCGTACTCCTCCTTTCCTCCGTACTCCTCCTTTCCTCTGGTCACCTCCTTTCCTCCGTACTCCTCCTTTCCTCCGTACTCCTCCTTTCCTCTGGTCACCTCCTTTCCTCCGTACACCTCCTTTCCTCCGTACTCCTCCTTTCCTCCGTAGTCCTCCTTTCCTCCTTACTCCTCCTTTCCTCCGTACTCCTCCTTTCCTCCGTACTCCTCCTTTCCTCCGGTCACCTCCTTTCCTCCGGTCACCTCCTTTCCTCCGTACACCTCCTTTCCTCCGGTCACCTCCTTTCCTCCGTACTCCTCCTTTCCTCCGGTCACCTCCTTTCCTTTGTACACCTCCTTTCCTCTGTACTCCTCCTTTCCTCTATATACCTCCTTTCCTCTATATACCTCCTTTCCTCTGTACACCTCCTTTCCTCTGTACTCCTCCTTTCCTCTGTACACCTCCTTTCCTCTGTACTCCTCCTTTCCTCCGTACACCTCCTTTCCTCTGTACTCCTCCTTTCCTCCGTACACCTCCTTTCCTCCGGTCACCTCCTTTCCTTTGTACACCTCCTTTCCTCCGTACTCCTCCTTTCCTCCGGTCACCTCCTTTCCTCCGTACTCCTCCTTTCCTCCGTACTCCTCCTTTCCTCCGTACTCCTCCTTTCCACGGTACTCCTCCTTTCCTCCGTGCAGCCATGTGCATGAAGCCTCAGTGCGTTTGATCGATTTCCCCATGTTGTGATGCGTCCCAGTGATGCTCCGTGTATTCATATCACCCGGGTGGGTTGTAATCTGCTTTGTTCCAGCACGTCGGGGGGAAGATGGCACTGAGGGCGTGCGGATTAATCGTCTTCCGGAGGGTTCCGCCAGCGAACAATATCGAATTCCTCTTATTGCAGACTTCCTATGGGAAACATCACTGGACTCCACCCAAAGGTACCGACTGTGGGCTGCCACGGCTGCCATCCCTCAGATATCTATTAATATCTGTAATGCCGGCCATAGACGGGTCGAAAACCGGACGTTTTTAAAAAAAAAAACACAAAACAGTCATTCGATCGGCCAACGTTACCACCAACGGTAAAAAAAATCGGCCGATTTTTGTCCTGTCTACGGACGGCATTTTTACTTCTGTCCCTGCAGAGAGCTCCACTATTATATTTGACGTGAAAAAGTCTTGCGGTTGCAACAATGTATCCATTTGTATCCATTTCGGATACAGATGTTTTTATTCGGATACAAATGGATACATTGTTACAACTGCAAGACTTTTTCATGTCAAATATAATAGCGGACTGGAATCCTCCTCCTCCAATTGCTAGGAAAATCGGCAGATAGGTAAAATCGGACGATTTTTTTTCCAACTTTACCGATTAAAAAAAATGTGCCAAAACCCCGAAAAACGTCCGACCAATTAACTCACTAACGGTGCGAAAATCAGCCGATTTTTTTTTTACGGGCGAAAAATCAGCTGATTTTCGACCCGTCTATGGCCTGCATTAGTGGCGCACCGAAATGAAAGTTCTGGTGCCAAAACCAAAAATTCAGGATGCACAGAAAACCGAAACTGAAATAGACAGTTTTTAAAAATGTATATATTTTTCAAACACGATTCTTTTTGAAAAAAACACTTTAACCGCTTGACGCCCTGCCACTGTATATATACGTGTGCAGGGCGGCACTTAGGCGCAAAACCACGTTTTAAAACGGGCTCCGCGCTCCCGACGTTTTCACCGGCAGGGGGCACGTGCGCGCGCTCCAGCCGACCCGCGGGTGACCACATTTGATCCCGGAGGGATCAATCATTAGATTTCAGCCAGTGATGTCTGGCTGAAATCGGATGATCGGTCCCTGTCCTATCCTGTCCTGTGTTGACATTTACACAGGACAGGATATGATGTCATTCTTCTCTGCCTGGACACATTCCATTCCAGACAGAGAAGAAGACATACAAATCATGAGTAAACAGCACATACCCACAGTTAGAACACACCTAGGACTCATTTAACCCCCTGATCGCCCCTTCCCCCCCCCCCCCCCAGTTAACCCCTTCACTGCCCTGTCACCAGTGTCACTGATCCGTGAATCGATTTTTACTGATCACTGTATCAGTGTCGCTGGCGACTTCCGATAGTGTTAGTGCCCCTCCCAGATAGCGCCAGTTTGCCCGCCAGTACACCAGTAATCCCGTTTAACCCCTTAATCCCCCCCCAGTTAACCCCTTCACTGCCCTGTCACCAGTGTCACTGATCAGTGAACCGACTTTTACTGATTACTGTATCAGTGTCGCTGGCGACTTCCGATAGTGTTAGCGCCCTTCCCAGATAGCGCCAGATTTCCCACTAATACACCAGTAATCCCATCTAACCCCTTGATCGCCCCCCCCCCCCAGAGTTAACCCCTTCACTGCCCTGTCACCATTGTCACTGATCCGTGAATCGATTTTTACTGATCACTGTATCAGTGTCGCTGGTGACTTTCGATAGTGTTAGCACCCCTCCCAGATAGCGCCAGTTTGCCCGCCAGTAATCCCATTTAACCCCTTGATCGCCCCCCCCCACCCCCCCCGTTAACCCCTTCACTGCCCTGTCACCAGTGTCATTGATTACAGTAAACAGATTTTTACTGATCACTGTATCAGTGTCGCTGGTGACTTCCGATAGTGTTAGCGCCCCTCCCATATAGCGCCAGTTTGCCCGCTAATGCACTGGATTTTTTTTTACCAAAAACATGTAGCAGAATACATTTTGGCTTAAATTTATGACTAACTTTGAGTTTACGGTATATTTTTTATAGCTGAAAGTAGAAAATATAGTTTTTTTTTCCAAATTTTTGTGTTTTTTTTGTTTATAGCGCAAAAAATAAAAAGCGCACAGGTGATCAAATACCACCGAAAGAAAGCTCTATTTGTGTGAAAAAAAGGACGTAAATTTCATTTGGGTGCAGCATTGCATGACCGCGCAATTATCATTTGAATTAGTGCAGCACCAAACAGCAAAAAAAGGCGTGGTCATTAAGGGGGGTAAATCCTCAGGAGTGGTTAATGAATAATAAAAAGAAAAAAAACACAATATTTGTAAAATATGAAAAATTATGTTACACCGAGTAAATAGATACCCAACAGTGAAGCACGCAGACACAGCCCACAGTAAAACAGCACACAGTTAACCCTTTGATCGCCCCACATATTAACCCCTTCCTGCCCAGTGCCATTAGTACAGTGTCGGTGCTTTTTATTAGCACTGATCCCTGTATTGGTGTCACTGGGGATGTCAGTGACACCAAGTCAGTTCCCCCTCCAGTGTCAGAATGCCCGTCGCAGTCCCGCCAGAAGTCGCTGATCGCCGCCATTACTAGTAAAAATTAAGAAAAAAAAGTTTCAGCATATATTCCGCCATTTGTGACGCGATAACTTTCACTTAAACCAATTAATTTACACGTATTGGGATTTTTTTTTCTAGCAAAGACACGGAGCAGTTCAACCCCCCCCCCCCCTCCCCAGTATCAGAATGCCCGCCGTAGCCATGCTGTAAGTCGCTGATCGCCGCCATTACTAGTAAAGAAAAAAAAATGTCAGTGTATATATACCGCCATTTGTAGACGCTATAACTTTCACATAAACCAATTAATTTACACGTAACGGGATTTTTTTTTTTTTTAGCAAAGACACGGAGCGGAATACATTTTGGCCTAAATTTAATATTTTTTTTACATTTTTTTTTATTGGATGTTTTATAGCAAAAAGTCAAAAATATTGTTTTTGGGGTTTTTTTCAAAATTGTCGGTCTTTTTTTGTTTATAAAAATAAAAAACGCACAGGTGATCAAATACCACCGAAAGAAAGCTGTATTTGTGGGAACAAAAGGACATAAGAGCAGAATACATTTTGGCCTAAATTTATGACAAAATTAGATTTTTTAACATTTTTTTACTGGACATGTTTAATAGCAAACAGTCAAAAATATTGTTTTTTTTCCTCAAAAGCGTCGGTCTTTTTTTTTTATATATATATAACGCAAAAAATATATATACCGCCATTTGTAAACGCTATAACTTTCACGTAAACCAATTCATTTACACGTTTTGGTATTTCTTTTTAGGAAAGACACGGAGCAGAATATATTTTGGCTGAAATTTATGACGAAATTAGATTTTTTGCATTTTTTTTACTGGACATGTTTAATAGTAAAAAGTCAAAAATATATTTTTTTTCTCAAAATTTTCAGTCTTTTTTTTATGGTGCAAAAAATAAAACACGCACAGGCGATCTAATACCACCAAAAGAAAGCTCTATTTGTGGGGAAAAAAAGGGCATAAATTTAATTTGGGTGCAGCATTGCATGACCGCGCAATTGTCAGTTAAAGTACCGCAGGGATGTAACACAATAAATGGCCTGGTCAGGAAGGGGGGAAATCCTCAGAGCGAGGGGATAATCTTTATTAGTGCTATTGTAAGGGATTTCCGGCAAGACGAAAATATTGTTTTTTTTCCTCAAAAGTGTCGGTCTTTTTTTTTAATATATATATAACGCAAAAAATATATATACCGCCATTTGTAAATGCTATAACTTTCACGTAAACCAATTCATTTATACATTTTGGGATTTTTTTTTAGCAAAGACACGGAGCAGATAATATTTTGGCCTAAATTTATGATGAAATTTAATTTTTTAAATTTTTTTACTGGACATGTTTAATAGCAAAAAGTCAAAAATATTGTTTTTTTTTTCTCAAAAGTGTCGGTCTTTTATTTTTTCTTTTTTTTTTATATATATATATATAACGCAAAAAATATATATACCGCCATTTGTAAACGCTATAACTTTCAGGTAAACCAATTTATTTACACATTTTGGGATTTTTTTTTAGCAGAGACACAGAGCAGAATATATTTTGGCCTAAATTTATGACGAAATTTGATTTTTTGCATTTATTTACTGGACATGTTTAATAGCAAAAAGTCAAAAATATTGTTTTTTTTTTCTCAAAAGTGTCGGTCTTTTTTTTTATATATATATAAAACGCAAAAAATAAAAAATATATATACCGCCATTTGTAAATGCTATAATTTTCATATAAACCAATTCATTTATAGATTTTGGGATTTTTTTTAGCAAAGACACGGAGCAGAATATATTGTGACCTAAATTTATGATGAAATTTAATTTTTTTTACATTTTTTTTTTTACTGGACATGTTTAATAGCAAAAAGTCAAAAATATTGTTTTTTTTTTCTCAAAAGTGTCGGTCTTTTTTTTTATATATATATAAAACGCAAAAAATAAAAAATATATATACCGCCATTTGTAAATGCTATAATTTTCATGGAAACTAATTCATTTATACATTTTGGGATTTTTTTTAGCAAAGACATGGAGCAGAATATATTTTGGCCTAAATTTATGACGAAATTAGATTTTTTGCATTTTTTTACTGCACATATTTAATAGCAAAAAGTCAAAAATATTGTTTTTTTTCTCAAAAGTGTCGGTCTTTTTTTTATATATATATAAAACGCAAAAAATTAAAAATATATATACCGCCATTTGTAAATGCTATAACTTTCACGTAAACCAATTTATTTATACATTTTTTTTTTAGCAGAGACACGGAGCAGAATATATTTTGGCCTAAATTTATGACGAAATTAGATTTTTTGCATTTTTTTACTGGACATGTTTAATAGCAAAAAGTCAAAAATATATTTTTTTCTCAAAATTTTCTGTCTTTTTTTTTAATGGTGCAAAAAATAAAAACGCACAGGTGATCAAATACCACGAAAAGAAAGCTCAATTTGTGGGAAAAGAAGAAACGTAAATTTAATTTGGGTGCAGCGTTTCATGACCGCGCAATTGTCAGTTAAAGTAACGCAATGCCGTAACACAAAAAAATGTCCTGCTCAGGAAGGGGGGAGGGGGGGGAATCCTCTGGAGGGGGGAGGGGTTAAAGATTACAGCGTGATGTAGATCACGGAGCTGCTTGCGCACAGGTGCTGTAGGGCGCTAATCAATGTTGATCGCACTGTCATATTTCAGGCCACGTGGACCCCGGAGAGGATGACATGACTACGGCTTTGCGGGAAACCGAAGAAGAGGCGGGGCTACACCCCGGCCAGTTCAGCGTGGTGGATGGATTTCGGCAGGAATTAAATTACAATGTCAAGGGCAAAGCGAAGACTGTCATCTACTGGCTGGCGGAGCTCAGAGACCCCGGCGCACGGGTGAGACTGTCCAATGAGCACCAAGACTTCCGCTGGCTGCCGCTACGAGAGGCCTGTGAATACGCAGGGTACCAGGATATGCAGAAAACACTGAACGACGCCTCGCAGTTCCTGCAGGGGGACCTCAGACAAGGAGCCAGCCTCCAGTAACTTCTATATGCAGTGGCTGGATCAATACAGCCAAAATTTGTTTTTCCTTCCCCCACTCATCAACCTGTTGATGAAAATCTTGAATAAACACTTTTCCATTTTCATTGAGTATGTTCTTTTTGACCCAGTGATGTCATTACTGGGTCTCCTTGCTTCAATATGCAATGCGGGCATGATGATGGCTGGTGGTAGGGGCTGTACACAGCTTCCTGAAAGCATCACAGCACCCTGCCTCTCAGGAGTAATCACTCCTGATGAAAGCAGTGGGCGGGCTCTTGGGAGGAGTTACGCAAATATTAAAATGCCTTGAGGGGTGGGTGTCAGTCTGGAGGAGTGGGTGTTCCTAGGCAGGCTGTGTTGGCATGTGATCCTAAACCTCCTTGATTAACCCATTGGCGCTGGCGCCTTCCGGCCCTTTAAGGGTTTTGGGAGGCGGGGTTTAGAGTTATGTGTCACGTCGGTCACATGATCGGGAAAGGTCCCAATCGAATGAGGAGATCGGGACCTTTCCGTGAATACCGGACGTGTGCTGGGAGCGCGCAGGGTCTTTTTTTAATAGAACGCAAATGTGCAGCCGCTTAGCATCTAGGCCCAGACGCCGGGAGGCAGCACATTTGCGTTCGGCTGGCGCCAAGAGGTTAAAGAAGATGAAATCCAATGAATTGGAGGACAGTTAGAGGAGAGAAGGGCTTCATGATGTCAGATGTCCTCCAGCCAGGAAATGAGGTGGGGTTGTATTTGCAGCGTCTAATGCACATTGTGAGTCTCCTGTATGGGAATGCAAAATCAGTCCCCCCCTCCTGGTGTCTTCCTGGGCTCTCCTGCCCCATCGGGGAGCCCAGGACTGAAGCCGGCAGTCTTACCATAGAGATGACCAAGGACCGAAAATTCCCTGATCATCTCTATGATCTAAGAAACAGGAAATGAAGAGGATTTCCTCACTTCCGGTTCCGCCCAGATGTAAACAAGTCATTACTGGCTCGTGAAAGCATGTGATCACACCGATCTCTGTCTAAATAAATAGATCATTTTTGGGGGGTTTAAGTCATTTTCCAGCAATAAAATGCTGATTTTTACACGTAGGAGAGAAATGTCAGAATTGGCCTGGGTGGCAAGCGGGTGATGTTTAACCGCTCGCCCGCCGCCCTATAGTAGAAGTACTGCGGCGGGGCTGCGCAAAATCACATATCTATACGTGATTTGCATCTCCAGGTAGGGGGCGTGCGTGCGCACCACCCTAGCCGTGCTGCTATTGGCGGCTAGGGATGTCAATCACCGGGTGCCTGCTGGCGATTCCTGGCCGACACTCGTTGGGGAGAGACCTGTGTGTAAACAATACAGGTCTCTCCCCTGCCAGCAAGGACATGCTGCTGTGTATCTCTCTGCACATGTCTCCTTAGTAAAACAGCACACAGTTAACCCTTTGATCGCCTCACATGTTAACCCCTTCCTGCCCAGTGCCATTAGTACAGTGTCAGTGGGTTTTTTTAGCACTGATCAATGTATTGGTGTCACTGGGGGGTGTCAGTGACACCAAGTCAGTTCCCCCCCAGTGTCAGAATGTCCGCCGCAGTCCCGCTATAAGTCGCTGATCGCCGCCATTACTAGTATATATATATATATATATATATATATATATAAAAAATAATAATCCCAGTATCTATACCGCCATTTGTAAACGCTATACCCTTCACGTAAACCAATTAGCGGAATACATTTTGGCCTCAAGTTATTATTAATATTTTTTTTTATTGGATATGTTTTATAGCAAAAAGTCAAAAATATTGTGTTGGGTTTTTTTCAAAATTGTCTTTTTTTGTTTATAAAAATAAAAAAACGCACAGGTGATCAGATACCACCGAAAGAAAGCTGTATTTGTGGGAACAAAAGGACGTAAATTTCATTTGGGTGCAGCGTTGCATGACCGCGCAATTGTCGCAGCTCCGTAATGCAAAAAATGGGCTGGTCAGTTAGGGGGGGAAATCCTCAGGAGGGCGAGGGGTTAAATGCAAGCAGAGGAAGCACCTGAATATGACCTGGTATTAGCCTCTTGCAGGGCTGGAGTGTGAGAGGAAGAAGCAGCACAAGTAGCCAATCCGTTGATGTGCTGAAAAGAAGCGTGCTGATAGAAGGAGAGAGCAGAGATGAGCTCACCACGTTGCTGCTTCTCCTTTTACTGTCCAGGCACGGGCTGTGGGCGGGCGGACCTGGACTCAGAGAAAGTGAGTTGAATGATGCTGGCCATCAGAATGAGGACATCTAGTGGCAGACAAAGGTACTGCAGGGAAATTCAGCTAAAGGAAAATACAGTGGGCAAAGAAAAGAATCACCCCCCCCCCCCCCTTTAAAATAACCACATTTTCTTGCTTTGCGGCCTGAAATGAAGACAGACACAGTTTTTGTTTTATCCAGCCGTCTTTACTCATGATAACCAAGTGAAAGATATAACACGAACATGTCAGAAAAAAATGCAAAGTGTCCCCCACTGACAGCTGACTGTAAAGAGAATTGTCGGCATTGCCCCTTCATTCGTACCAAGCCCTTCGGGTCTGGTATGGATTTTGAGGGGAACCCCCACCAATTTTTTTTTTTTAGTAAATGTTGTGGGGTTCCCCACCAAAATCCATACCAGACCCTTACCCGAGTATGCAGGTCAGGAAAGGGGGGAGGGGGGATGAGTAAGCTCCCCCCCATTCTGAACCATACCAGGCCACATGCCCTCAAAATGGGGGGTGCTGTGGGGCAGGGGGGCTCCCCCTCCCCCAAAGCGCCTTGTCCCCATGTTGATGGGGACAAGGACCTCTTCCCCACAGCCGTGTGAATGCGTATGAGGTACATGGTACTGCTATGCATTCACCAAAAAAAAAAAAAAGTAAAAAAAATGACAGCAGACAGTCTCTGACAAGTCCTTTATAGAAAACAAAAATAAAAAAAATGTCCCCCCGAAGTCGATCCAACGTCGATCACGATGCTCACCGCCACCGCCGAAACTGGCTCCCTCCTGACAGCTGCGCCGCAATGACAACTCTTAAATACTGTGATGACGTCACAAGGGCTGGTTGTGACGTCATAATGCACTGTGATTGGCCAAAGCATTACACCTGACCTGTGGTCACATGTGACATATTACATTCTGACCAGCCCCCGCTGCCCCCGATCCCCGCTTTGACAACTAGCGGGGGATCTGCTCGCCCCTTGCTAGCTGTCAAATTAAAAAAACGAGGCTGTGTGGTGCTCCGCCCACACTGCCGCGTCACTCATTCACAGTCATCAGTGAATGAGTGACTACAAGTCCCAGTCAGCTTGTAGTCCTCAATGAACTACCACAGAGCTGTGGAGCACCGCAGTAGTTCATTCATTTTTCCTGTCAGTATATCTGCTTGTTCGTACATCCCGTAGATCCCCTTATATCCCGTAGATCCCCTTATATCCCGTACATCCCCTTATATCCCGTACATCCCGTAGATCCCCTTATATCCCGTACACCCCATACATCCCGTAGATCCCCGTACATCCCGTACATCCCCTTATATCCCGTACACCCCGTACATCCCGTAGATTCCCTTATATCCCGTACACCCCATACATCCCGTAGATCCCCATATATCCCGTACACCACGCACATCCCATAGATCCTGTATGTCCCATACATCCTGTAGATCCCCTGCATCCCATAGATCCCGTCCACCTCGTAGATCCCGTCCACCTCGTACATCCCCATACACCCTGTACATCTCGTACATCCCGTACACCTCGTACATCCCGTACTCCCCATACTTCCCATACACCCCGGTCACCTCGTACATCCCCATACACCCCATACATCCCCATACACCCCGTACACCTCGTACATCCCTGTACACCCCGTACATCCCCGTACATCCTGTACATCCCCATACACCTCGTACATCCCCATACATCCCCGTACACCCCGTACATCCCTGTACACCCCATACATCTTGTACATTTTTTTACCTGCAAAAAATGTGCATTCATTATTTTTTTTATAACAGGTGAACTTATCCTTTAATGCAGTATCATGGTTTTCTCTACACTCAACAACATCATTATTCTGCCCCCTTACAGAATTAATATTTCTGTCTAAACCCCGTCCTGCTGAGTGTCATGCCTGCCGCCTCTCAGAAATGGGTCTTTATCTGTGAGTGTAGAAGGTGTATGGGACACCGCTCCATCCAGCCCCCAGATCAATTGTATTAACCGCTTTCCCGTCTGCCCTCTAGCAGATATATATATATATATATATATATATGTGATTTTGCATTTCCAGGTAGGGGGCGTGCGCTTTACCCGCGCAGCTATTTGCGGCCTCGGCTGTCAATCACCGGGTCCCAGCTGGTGATTCCTCGCCGGCACCTGGTGATCGCTGAGCATTACCGACGGAGGGAGAGAACTGTATATAAACAATACAGATCTCTCCTGTCAGGTCCTGCACACTGCTTTGTATGGCTCTGCATAGCACAGCCATACAAAGCAGTGTGCTTACAGTTGAAAGCACACACACAGCATACTGTGAAACAGCACACAGTTAACCCTTTGATCGCCCCTCTTGCTAACCCCTTCCTGCCCACTGCCATTAGTACAGTGGCAGTGCTTTTTATTAGCACTGATCACTGTATTGGTGTCATTGAGGATGCCAGTGACACCAAGTCAGTTCCCTCCCAGTGTCAGAATACCCGCCGTAGTCTCGCTATAAGTCTCTGATCAGCGCCATTACTAGTATAAAAATTTTTTTTAAATCCCAGTATATATATATATATATATATCGCCGCCATTACTAGTAAAGAAAAAAAAATGTCAGTATCTATACCGCCATTTGTAGACGCTATAACTTTCACATAAACCAATTAATTTACACGTATCGGGATTTTTTTTTTTAGCAAAGACACGGAGCGGAATACATTTTGGCCTAAATTTAATAATTTTTTTTACATTTTTTTTTTATTGGATGTTTTATAGCAAAAAGTAAAAAATATTGTTTTGGGGTTTTTTTTTCAAAATTGTCGGTCTTTTTTTGTTTATAAAAATAAAAAATGCACAGGTGATCAAATACCACCGAAAGAAAGCTGTATTTGTGGGAACAAAAGGACATAAGAGCAGAATACATTTTGGCCTAAATTTATGACAAAATTAGATTTTTTAACATTTTTTTACTGGACATGTTTAATAGCAAACAGTCAAAAATATTGTTTTTTTTCCTCAAAAGCGTCGGTCTTTTTTTTTAATATATATATATAACGCAAAAAATATATATACCGCCATTTGTAAACGCTATAACTTTCACGTAAACCAATTCATTTACACGTTTTGGTATTTCTTTTTAGGAAAGACACGGAGCAGAATATATTTTGGCTGAAATTTATGACGAAATTAGATTTTTTGCATTTTTTTACTGGACATGTTTAATAGCAAAAAGTCAAAAATATATTTTTTTTCTCAAAATTTTCAGTCTTTTTTTTATGGTGCAAAAAATAAAACACGCACAGGCGATCTAATACCACCAAAAGAAAGCTCTATTTGTGGGGAAAAAAAGGGCATAAATTTCATTTGGGTGCAGCATTGCATGACCGCGCAATTGTCAGTTAAAGTACCGCAGGGATGTAACACAATAAATGGCCTGGTCAGGAAGGGGGGAAATCCTCAGAGCGAGGGGATAATCTTTATTAGTGCTATTGTAAGGGATTTCCGGCAAGACGAATCGCGATCGGCAATGCGCATAGGAATTCCCGAAGAAGAATTACCGGTTGTGCGCATGAGCGCAGAAATGCATGATCGCGCACATGCACAGCTAAGATTGGCACCAGATGGCCTATTTGAAGGGTGTCTCTGTCAATGTTGAGTGCTGACTGGTCTTCAGCTCCCCCCCCCGTCTCCTGCTCCTTCCTGTGTGATTCCTTTGTTGCTGACCCGGCTTGTTCCTCACCTGACTCTGATTCCTCTCCTGATTGATATCGGTTCCTGACTTCGGCTCTGCTCCTGACCTTGGCTTTCATTCTGATTCTGTACCATGCTGCCCGACTGTTGATGACCCTGGCTATTCCTATGAGATTGCTCCTGTCTCTCACCCTCGCTTCCTGCCTTGCTCTGGTGCACACCTGGCAATCTACAAGACCTGCTCTGCTTGTTACTACTGTGCCTGAATCAGAAGATCATTGGTCTTCCAGAGTCATCATCTGCAAGAGCTGCAAACAACAATTACTGGCGCTCTTGTTCCCCTGGGTCCTAGACTCCCTCTGTTCCAACTCCAGTGGGGTCAGTGCTAGTGACACAAGTGAGACCGACCTCCTCATTTCAGTCTCCCATCAGGTACGTGACAGCTATTTTCTAGAATGATGATTTATAAATTGTCTCCTGAAGAAGTGGACTTTGTCCAAGAAATGTGTCGGGCCAGCTTCTGATATGGGTGAAATATGTATTTTATCACGCTAAACTGTTGCAACAATTTTAGAGAATTAATGTTGTAATATTATCTACATTTTTTTATATATGGATAAATTAAAATTGAATTTTCTTGCATAATGTTGCGCCTCAAAAGTCCCATTCTATAGTTTTTGCTTTTTTTGATCATGTGTTATTATTATTATTTTTATTATACAGTATTTGTAAAGCGCCAATAGTTCGCTCGGCGCTGTAATGTTATAATTAGGGATGTGGCACAATTTTTCCTTCTTGTATTCTTATTGGATTTCATCATGAAGGGATTAAGAGTTGCCAACCCCAAAATACATTTTGATGATTTATGGTCACTTATAGTGATAGTAGGGTCTATTTATAGTTCATTATTTTTAGTTTCATGATTGTCCTGATATTATATATGTGCCAAAAGCAACACTTGGAAAGGTTTCCTACTGTATAAAGCTGCATGACATTTGCTGTAAAGACATCTTCCACCATTTGTGACCAGTTGGACCCCCAGATGCAGAAATAACAGCAATACTTTTACTTTTTTGGTCATCCTACAGACTCTGTTTATTACCTTTTTTAACATTTCATTGCAGTTCTTTCTTGGTGTTCGTCTTGGGGATGAAACATGCATAGGGTGGAGCATGAGATGTGAAGGCACTGCACATGTGCACTGTATGGCAGAGTTTGAGGGGCTGTATTTCTTCTGCTGCTTTGTGAGTATATTGTGTTGAATAGATTTGGATCAAATTTAGGGGGAGTGACGCTACGTGCATCTTTCCGTTTGGTGACGAAACATGCATAGGGTGGAGCATGAGATGTGAAGTCACTGTACATGTGCACCATATGGCAGAGTTTGAGGGGCTGTATTTCTTCTATTGCTTTGTGAGTATATTGTGTTGAATAGATTTGGATCAATTTTAGGGGGGGAGTGACGCTACATGCAACTTTTCCTTTGATGACGAAACATGCACAGGGTGGAGCATGAGATGTGAGGTCACTGCGCATGTGCACTGTATGGCAGAGTTTGAGGGGCTGTATTTCTTCTGCTGCTTTGTGAGTATATTATATTGAATAGATTTGGATTAAATTAAGGTTGGGGTGTGACGCTACGTGCGACTTTTCTTTTGATGACAAAACATGCATAGGGTGGAGCATGAGATGTGACATCACTGTACATGTGCGCCGTATGGCAGAGTTTGAGGGACTGTATTTCTTCTGCTGCTTTGTGAGTATATTGTGTTGAATAGATTTGGATCAATTTTAGGGGGGAGTGACGCTACATGCAACTTTTCCTTTGATGACGAAACATGCACAGGGTGGATCATGAGATGTGAGGTCACTGTGCATGTGCACTGTATGGCAGAGTTTGAGGGGCTGTATTTCTTCTGCTGCTTTGTGAGTATATTGTGTTGAATAGATTTGGATCAAATTTAGGGGGAGTGACGCTACGTGCATCTTTTCGTTTGATGACGAAACATGCATAGGATGGAGCATGAGATGTGAGGTCACTGTACATGTGCGCCATATGGCAGAGTTTGAGGTGCTGTATTTCTTCTGCTGCTTTGTGAGTATACTGTGTTGAATAGATTTGGATCAATTTTAGGGGGGGTGACGTTACGTGCAAGTTTTCCTTTGATGACAAAACATGCATAGGATGAAGCATGAGATGTGACGTCACTGCGCATATGTGTCATATGGCAGAGTTTGAGGGGCTGTATTTCTTCTGCTGCTTTTTGAGTATATTGTGTTGAATAGATTTGGATCAAATTTAAGGGGGGGTGACTTTTCCTTTGATGAGATACACATAACATGAGCATTCCTGGAATGAATGGAGTGAAGAGGAATAACCTGGGGCTGCTGGACTGATTCTTTGCTGGCTACCAACGGAGACTATGAAAGAGTGCTTGTGGCCTCCGTGATAAGAGGTCTCTCCATTCCTGGCGGTGGTGCTGATGTTGGCAGTGATGGTGATGGTGGTGGTGGTGATGGTGGTGGCGATGGCGGTGATGGTGGCGGTGATGGTGGCGGTGATGGTGGCGGTGATGGTGGTGGTGATGGTGGTGGCGGTGATGGTGGTGGCGGTGATGGTGGTGGCGGCGGTGATGGTGGTGGTGATGGTGGTGACAGTGGTGATGGTGGTGGTGACGGTGGTGGTCGTGAAGGAGTGTCCCTGATGGTGATTCACCGGGGGTTGGAGAAATAGGTGACAACAAGTAAATGTTAACTGCTTGCGAACCACCCGTCTCCAATGGACTGTAGACAGGCGACCCGTACAGGCACAGCAACGTACCTGCACATCGCTGGCCTCTTCCAGGTACAGGGCACAGGTGAAGCAGGGAGAAGAAACAGAGATATTTAGGAGAAAGCAGCACATAATACACACATAACAGGCATACTTTTAACCCCTTGAATACCCAAGATGTTAACCCCTTGCCCGCCAGTGTCATTAGTACAGTGGTAGTATATAGTATTCTCACTGATCACTGTATTAGTGTCACTGGTGATATCAGTTAGTGTCAGATTGCCCGCCTCACTATCACAATCCTATATACACCCACATACAAAAAAGTAATTTTCACATATATTTTTACATATATTTGTAAATGCATTCCAAAAATGTAGATTTGTATTTTTAAAGACATACAGTATATTTGAAACGTATTTTTAAAAATATTTTTCATATATTTTGTAATAAAAATGCATTTCAACATACAGTATATATATATATATATTTTTTCTAAATATATTGAATACGGCCAAAATGATAGTATTTCAAATATTTCTCAATATATTTGGGAAGAATATTTTTAAAATATATTTCAAATATATTTTTCCTCCATGTGGGATAGTTTGTAGACATTATAACTGTCATGCAAACCACTCAATATACATTCGTTTGCATTTTTTTTAGCAAAGACATGGAGCAGAATACAGTTTGGCCAAAATTTATGAAGAAATGTTATTGTTTTATTGGACATGTTTTATAGCAGAAAGTAAAAAATATTGTTTCATTTTTTTTTATATTTTCCATCATTTTTTCATTTATATCACGAAAAATAAAAAACCCAGTCGTGATCAAATTCCACCAAAAGAAAGCTGAAAAAAAAACCTGATATAAATTTTGTTTGGGTACAGTGTTGCACGACCGAGCAATTACCGGTTAGAGTAGCGCAGTGCCGAATAGCAAAAAATTGCCTGGTGATGAAAGGGGTAAAACCTTCAAGAGCTGAAGTGGTGAAATATTTATATCACTTCAGAGGACTTTTATATGATATCACACACTTAAGCCGGCCATAAACGGGTCGATTTCCAAAATAATTTTTGTTTGGATTTCGCACCATTAGTGGGTCCACAGCAACGGCCGGTTTTCGAGTGACCATGGAATTTGAGTGATCGGGCATGTTGGAAATTTTTTGAAAAAAGAACGAATTTTGAATCAATGATGGGAGAATCGTGGTAGAAATATAATCGTAAAAGAAACAACCAATATGGAAGAAAAATATATTTGAAATATATTTTTAAAATATTCTTTTTAAATATATTACCATATATTTGAAATGCTACATTTTTTGGCCGTATTCAATATATGTATATATATATATATACTGCATGTTGAAATGCTTTTTTATTACAAAATATATTTTTACAAATACATTTTCAAATATACTGTATGTCTTTAAAAATACAAATCAACATTTTTGCAATGCATTTACAAACCTAAAATATATCTTAAAATGACTTGTTTATATGTTAAAAAAAATCATCTGAAGAATTTTATAAAAAAAAAATTTGAATAATATATATTTTTTAAATGTATTCTTCAGATTTTTTTTAAGAAATAAAAAAGTCATTTTAAGATATATTTTTACATATATTTATAAATGCATTCCAAAAATGTATATTTGTATTTTTAAGGCTATACAGTATATTTGAAAATGTATTTTTAAAAATATTTTTCATCTATTTTGTAATAAAAATGCATTTCAACATGCAGTGTATATATATATATATATATATATATATAAATATATTGCATACACCCAAAATTGTAGCATTTCAAATATATATATATATATATATATATTTATACACCTGCATGTCGAAATGCGTTTTTATTACAAAATAGATGAAGAATATTTTTAAAAATACATTCCAAATATACTGTATGTCTTTAAAAATACAAATCTACATTTTTGGAATGCATTTACAAATATATGTAAAAATATATCTTAAAATGAATGTTAAAAAAATCTGAAGAATTTTATAAAAAAAAATCTGAAGAATATATTTTTTGTAAATGTATTCTTCAGATTTTTTTTTTTTACATATAAAAAAGTAATTTAAAGATATATTTTTACATATATTTGTAAATGCATTTCAAAAATGTAGATTTGTATTTTTAAAGACATACAGTATATTTGAAATGTATTTTTAAAAAATATTTTTCATCTATTTTGTAATAAAAACGCAAAATGTTTATCAATGGTGGCACCGTCGGATCCAAAACGCACGAAATTTTCGAGTTTCTAAAGAAAATTTGTTTGGAAGTTGACCCGTGTATGGCCTGCGTTAGTCCTGGATCACACTGAATGCAACTTTGAAGTCACACTGATTCACGTGAAGCAGCACGATTTTGAAGCCGCAGATCGGTGCGATTCGTACCTCCGATTTCACTGCGTCTTGTGACTTCATGTAACAGACCTGATGTGGTGCTGTTTGCGCGGGCGCAGAGATCTGTACGGATTGGTATTTATTCCCCGGTGTGGATGTGCTGGGTGTCCGGTGTCTCCGTGGCTATAGAGCCATGCGTTGTGGTGGAACACCATCTGTCACCGGGGGGGATGAGTCCCATCATGCTGCCATATGGAGCAGCGCATCCCACCAGCAGGCTGACATATCCTCCTGTGTCTGCCGACATCTGATCTCCTGCCCGGCGACAACTGTCACTTGATCCGGAATTATCATCTGCATACAACCTCCAACCAATCATGTCTTTCCTTTTTTTTAATTCCTTTATGGCCGATTCACACTATAGAAATGCAGTCCAGATGCTTTCAGAATGTGTTTCCGCTTTCGCATTTTTTGACGCGTTCTGGTGCATTTTCTATGCATTTTTTGCCGCATTCCAGTGCGTTTTTTATGCATCCAGTTTATTTTTTCCCCCCTTTCTCTTCAATTTAAATACGGACATGTGCATTCCAGTGCGTTTTTTATGCGTTCCACTGCATTTTTGATGCGTTTTGCCACGTTCTAGTGCAGTTTTCTGCAGAAAAAATTGCAGCCTGTTCTACTTTTTTTTTTTTTTGCATCCGGAACACCCTGAAACTACAGCACTGATGTGAACTATGACATTGACCACCATATCACCTACTTTCTGTGCGTTTTTGATGCATTTTGATGCATTGCAGTGCGTTTTTTATGCATTGCAGTGTTTTTGATGAATTCCAGTGCGTTCTTGATGCATTGCAGTGTGTTTTTTATGCATTTTGATGCATTCCAGTGCGTTTTTGATGCATTGCAGTGCGTTCCAGTGCATTTTTTATGCATTTTGATGCATTCCAGTGCGTTCTAGTGAATTTTGATGCATTCCAGTGCATTTTTGATGCATTTTGATGCATTCCTGTGTGTGTTTGTGCTGCATTGCAGTGAATTTTTGATGCATTGCAGTGCGTTCCAGTGCGTTTTTATGCATTTTGATGCATTCCAGTACATTTTTTATGCATTTTGATGCATTGCAGTGCATTTTTGATGCGTTTTACCACGTTCCAGTACAGTTCTAAGCAGAAAAAAATGCCGCCTGTTCTACTTTTTTTTGCATCCGCAACACACTGAAACGGCAAGCACTGATGTGAACTATGACATTGACAACTATATCGCCTACTTTCTGTGTGTTTTGGATGCATTTTGATGCATTCTGATGTGTTTTTGATGCGTTTTACAGCAGTCCAGTGCAATTCTGTGCAGAAAAAAATGCAGCCTGTTCTACTTTTTTTTCTGGAACTGCAAGCACTGATGTGAACTATGAGATTAACCACCATATCACCTACGTTCTGTGCGTTTTGGATGCATTTTGGTGCATTCCAGTGCATTATTGATGTGTTTTACCGCGTTCCAGTGCAATTCTGTGCAGAAAAAAATGCAGCCTGTTCTACTTTTTTTCTGCACCCAGAACGCACTGGAACTGCAGCACTGATGTGAACTATGATACTGACAACCATATCGCCTACTTTCTGTGCATTTTGGATGCAGAAAAAAAAGCAACTGAAACGCACGTCGTGTGACCTGGCCCTAAAACCAAAAGAAATCTTCATTTTACGTGACTATGTATCTCTATCCTGTGATCAGAATGGCGCGTGTTGATTGGATCAGTTGACAATGTCTGCTGGCGATTCCCAACTGTTCATGAAACCGTGTCTGCTGGGGGAAGTGATCACATGACCTTCTCTTTGATATTTCACCCCTCGCCTACCCGACACTTTCACCCCCTTCCTGCCCAGGCCGATTTTCAGCTTTCTGCACCGTCGCACTTTGAATGACAATTGCGCGGTCATACAACACTGTACCCAAACTAAAATGTCATCATTTTCTTCACACAACTAGAGCGTTCTTTTGGTGGTATTTAATCACCGCCGGGGTTTTTATTTTTTTGATAAATTAACAAAAAAAAAGAAAGAAAGTTTGAGGGAAAAAAACATGTTTCTGTTATAAAAGTTTGTAAAAAAAAATATTGTTCTTCATAACTTGCATTCACTATATCCGCTGCCCCCGGACCCCGCATTCACTATATCCGCTGCCCCCGGACCCCGCATTCACTATATCCGCTCTCCCCGGACCCCGCATTCTCTATATCCGCTCTCCCCGGACCCTGCATTCACTATATCCGCTCTCCCCTGACCCCGCATTCACTATATCCGCTCTCCCCGGACCCCGCATTCACTATATCCGCTCTCCCCGGACCCCGCATTCACTATATCCGCTCTCCCCGGACCCCGCATTCACTATATCCGCTCTCCCCGGACCCCGCATTCACTATGTCCGCTCTCCCCGGACCCCGCACTCACTATATCCGCTCTCCCCGGACCCCGCACTCACTATATCCGCTTTCCCCGGACCCCGCACTCACTATATCCGCTCCCCCCGGACCCCGCACTCACTATATCCGCTCCCCCCGGACCCCGCATTCACTATATCCGCTCTCCCCGGACCCCGCATTCACTATATCCGCTCTCCCCGGACCCCGCATTCACTATATCCGCTCTCCCCGGACCCCGCATTCACTATATCCGCTCTGCCCGGACCCCGCATTCACTATATCCGCTCTGCCCGGACCCCGCATTCACTATATCCGCTCTCCCCGGACCCCGCATTCACTATGTCTGCTCTGCCCAGACCCCGCATTCACTATATCCTCTCTCCCCGGACCCCGCATTCACTATATCCGCTCTCCCCGGACCCCGCATTCACTATATCCGCTCTCCCCGGACCCCGCATTCACTATATCCGCTCTGCCCGGACCCCGCATTCACTATATCCGCTCTGCCCGGACCCCGCATTCACTATATCCGCTCTCCCCGGACCCCGCATTCACTATGTCTGCTCTGCCCAGACCCCGCATTCACTATATCCTCTCTCCCCGGACCCCGCATTCACTATATCCGCTCTCCCCGGACCCCGCATTCACTATATCCGCTCTCCCCGGACCCCGCATTCACTATATCCGCTCTCCCCGGACCCCGCATTCACTATATCCAGTCTCCCCAGTCCCTGCATTCACTATATCCGCTCTCCCCGGACCCTGCATTCCCTATATCCGCTCTCCCCGGACCCTGCATTCCCTATATCTGGTCTCCCCGGACCCTGCATTCCCTATATCTGGTCTCCCCGGACCCTGCATTCCCTATATCTGGTCTCCCCGGACCCCGCATTCACTATGTCCGCTCTCCCTGGACCCTGCATTCCCTATATCTGGTCTCCCCGGACCCCGCATTCACTATGTCCGCTCTCCCTGCACCCTGCATTCACTATATCTGGTCTCCCACAGTACACACAACATAGAAATGCAATTATTTAGTAAATATAAACTGCTAAATACCTTTCCTCATCAGCAGTATATAGCAGTCTTGTGACTTCAGCAGAGCACTGGTTAAAGCTTGTAGGAGGAGTTTTCTTTCTGCTCTAGGAGGATGCAGAATCCCTCACCTCTGTCTGGACAGTGCTGATTGGCCCTGTGATGATCACATGCACCTTCCCAAGAAAAACAAACAAAAAAACTCTCTAGCAATACACACCAAACTAAGCATGTGCATGTTACCATGGGTTCAGTCTGTATCAGGTGGTCATTTGAACAAGAGGAGGGGCAGAGAAGACAGGATCAAACAGCTTTTTACACAATGCAGAGGATTAACCCCTTAGGTCCCACAGTGAGTATAACAAGCATGCTTTCCTGCATCTACAAGAACAATACTTCAGTTATAGGTGGAATCTGATGGACTCCCCGGACCCTGCATTGGAGTCACCCTCTGGCTTTGTATGGATTCTTCAGAGAACTCGCCCACCTTGGCATAGTACAACCATCTCCAACCTAGAACCATTCAAAAACATACTAGACACTGACACTGTCTCTTTAAATGTTGATCGCTTTTATTACAAGGAATGCAGGGGAACGCAGTTGCAGCGCTGAATGTATGTCATGACAAGGGGTGTGCTGGAGGATCTATTGATGCTGGCTGCTGGGGGATCTGTTGTCACTGTTGGTAATCTGTTTTTGTGTGAGGGTCTATTGTTGCTGGTAGGGATCTACTGTTGAGGGAGAGGTTGCTGTCTGCTGGGAGATCTATTGTTGTTGCTGGAGAGGGTCTAATGATGCTGGGGTAGATCTTTTGTTGCTGGGGGTGAAGTTTTGTTGTGGGTGATCTATTGTTGTTGGTGTGGGGTCTATTGTTGGGGGGAACTTTTGTTGCTGGGGTTGGGTCCATTGTTGTGAGGGAGATCTATATTTGATGGGGTGGGATCTCTTGTTGGGGGATCTATTGTTGCTGGGGGTGACTAATGTTGTGCGGGAGACCTATTGTTGGTGGGGTGGGGTCTTTTGTTTGGGAGGAACTTATTGTTGTTGGGGTGGGGTCCATTGATTCTGGGGGAGTATATTGTTGTGCGAGAGGCCTATTGTTGGTGGGGTGGGGTCTATTGTTGGGGGGGACCTTTTGTTGCTGGGGTGGGGTCCATTGTTGCCGGGGGGAGTCTATTGTTGTACGGGAGATGTATTGTTGGTGGGGGTCTATTGTTGGGTTGACCTTTTGTTACTGGGGTGGGGTCCATTGTTGCTGGGGGAGACTATTGTTGTACGGGAGATCTAATGTTGATGGGGTGGGATCTATTGTTGCGGGGACCTTTTGTTTCTGGGGTGGGGTCCATTGTTGCTGGGGGAGTCTATTGTTGTGCAGGAAATCTATTGTTGGTGGGGTGGAGTCTATTGTTGGGGGGACCTTTAGTTTATGAAGTGGGGTCCATTGTTGCTGGGGGAAATATTTTTGTGGGGGGGGGGGATCTACTGTTGCTAGAGGGGTCTATTGTTGCTGGCTGCAGGGGATGTAATTTACTGTTTTTCTTGTTATCATTCACAAATTCCATACAAATTATTTAGCACCACAAAATGATACTTTGTTATGTATTCTCTAAAATGGGTGGGACTGGGTGGAGGGTAGGGGGGGTGGAACCAAGGGACGATGCTCAGAGGGGAGTAGGGGGTGGAGACAAGGGGGGACTTTGTAAAGGGGAGTTCCTGCACCTATTCTCTGAGAAAAGAATCCCTGAAGGAATGTAAACATCCTTTGTTATAATAATAAGCGGTGACAGGTCCTCTTTACTGAGAGATCTAGGGTCTATTAGACCCCAGAGCTCTCCTCATTCCCTTAAAAGCATCTGATCACACCAAAATTGGTGTGATCAGATGCTTTTCCAAACCAAAAATGGCTTTGTTGACATCTGGAGAAACAGGAAGTGACAAAGTAGTTGGTTCCGGTTTCTAATACCATAGAGATGTTCTTGGACGTGTCGGTCCCCGTTCAGCTCTATGGTTAGCCGGCAATAGTGCTGGCTTCAGTCTCAGGCTCCCCAGTCGAACGGGAGAGCCCCAGAAGGCACCGGAGAGCGGTGTGAATGGAGTACCCCTCATGCCGCTCATTATCCCATCATCATAGGACGTCCTACAGGCAGGAAGTGGTAATGTAGATCTAAACTCTATCTTCATATCATGAACAATTGCCAACATTGGCCTTTTTTTCATAAAATACTGTTATTGCCTTTTTTTTTGAAGGCTACCTCATAGTGATGACCAAGGGTTGACTGGCAACTCATGGGGCCCCCGGGCAATAGGGGATCATGGGGCCCCTGTGTCCTCACCCACACTCAAACCACACCCAAAAAAGGTACCAGGGGCATCTCATGGGGCCCCCTACTGATCCCGGGCCCTCGGGCAATGCCCGAGCGCCGGAATGGTCAGTCCTCCCCTGGTGATGACAGTTCATTATGCTTGTGTGTTGGCACGGCAACCCGTATTTACCACAAGGAGCGTTAGGCGACACGATGACAACTCAACTTCACAATTGGGAGATAGTTGTCACCTCATAGCAGGAAGTGCCTAAACAACACCCTTCAATCAGGTTACATAGTTAGTCTGGCTGAAAAACGACAAAAGTCCATCCAGGTTCTCCAGTTATTCTTTTGAAGAAAGCTGAAGATTTAAAAATATTGAATGCAACTTTTAAATATTAATATGTTAAATCTTTTATAATTTTTTAGTAAGTGAATTTAGATCTCTTCTAAATGTAAAAAATACCGTGGTTTTAAACACTGATGCAGATAAAAACTCCATGGCCACACAAAGGAGCACACTCACATGAAAAAGGCCTCAGTGTGCTTTATGGGTTGGGATAGCTGGTATAACATTTGTAAAGGACTAAACCAAAAAGTCCTCGTCTCGTGGAAAGGTGTAGGAGGAAGAAACTGGGACCAGGACTGAGAATTGGTCTGGTACAACATTTTGAAGGCACTGGGACAGTTATATCTGTAGTTCCATCTTGAATGTTTCGGCAGGAATACTGTTTTGTGGTTTAGATGTCTACTGGAGAATCTGTAAGATATAGGATCTGGGATAGACCCTCACACTGCAAAATCTGGTGAAGGTAAACTGGAATATTTCAGTCCCGAGACACAAGAGGCACTTATAGATTCATAGATTTCAGTGTTTTCTGGTAAAAAAGGATTCAAATAAGTTGATGACATCATGGGAACGTTAGGGTTGACAGTACACAAGTCTATTATGTGGTGTTTAGTTGTAATACACAGTAGAGTCTAGACAGGGATGGATTAGACAATGCCCATTTAATGAAGCTCCTGGTGGGTTTACCACCTACTAGATTGTCTTCTGGAGTAATAATGGGCAATCTAATAATGGAGGGTTGAACGGCTATTGGACACTTCCTATGAAAGTCCTACGTCTTTGAGGGTTTGGTGATATCTCAGCTAAAAGGTGGTGATATAAACCTGGGAAGGACAAACTCTTTTTAATGTATCCAAACCCTTATGTCATACTCAGGTCCTGAGGAAGCCATAAGTTGAGACAAAACGCGTTGACCTTTCGATCTTGACAACCGGAAGTCTACAATCAATTATACTCATTGTTGTATTGTATATGGCAGCTGTTAACTTTCACATGGAGTACTTCTGGTATAATATTCTGGCATCTATTCATAGCCCTGCCTAGCCATTGGACTATCTAAGGGCAATATTTTTCTCTTTTAAATGGGTAAGTTTTACCTATTTTTAATGTTTAATACATACACTATATTGCCAAAAGTATTGGGCCGCCTGCCTTTCCACGCACATGACCTTTAATGGCCCCCCCAGTCTTAGTCCGTAGGGTTCAATATTGAGTTGGCCCCGCCCTTTCCACGCACATGACCTTTTATGGCCTCCCAGTCTTAGTCTGTAGGGTTCAATATTGAGTTGGCCCCGCCCTTTGCAGCTATAACAGCTTCAACTCTTCTGGGAAGGCCGTCCACAAGGTTTAGGAGGGTGTCTATGGGAAGGTTGGACCATTCTTCCAGAAGCACATTTGTCAGGTCAGGCACTGATGTCGGGGGAGGAGGCCTGGCTCGCAGTCTCCGCTCTAATTCATCCCAAAGGTGTTCTATGGGGTTGAGGTCAGGACTCTGTGCAGGCCAGTCAAGTTTCTCCACCCCAAACTGGCTCTTCCATGTCTTTATGGACCTTGCTTTGTGCACTGGTGCGCAGTCATGTTGGAACAGGAAGGGGCCATCCCCAAACTCTTCCCACAAAGTTGAGAGCAGGAAATTGTCTAAAATGTCTTGCTATGCTGATGCCTTAAGAGTTCCCTTCACTGGAACTAGGGGGCCAAGCCCAACCCCTGAAAAACAACCCCACACCATCATTCCCCCTCCACCGAACTGAACACTTGGCACAATGCAGTCAGGCAAGTACCGTTCTCCTGGCAACCACCAAACTTAGACACATCCATCGAATTGCCAAACAGGGAAGCGTGATTCTTCACTCCAGAAAACATGTCTCTACTACTCTAGAGTCCAGTGGCGGCGTGCTTTACACCACGGCATCTGACGCTTTTCATTGCACTTGGTGATGTAAGGCTTGGATGCAGCTGCTCGGCCATGGAAACCCATTCCATGAAGCTCTCTACGCACTGTTGTTGTGCTAATCTGAAGGCCACACCAAGTTTGGAGGTCTTTAGCTATTGACTCTGCAGACAGTTGGGGACTTCTGTGCACTGTGCGCTTCAGCATGCGCTGACCTCGCTCTGTCGTGTGACGTGGCCTACCACTTGGTGGCTGAGTGGCTGTTGTTCCCAGTTGCTTCCACTTTGTTATAATCCCACTAACAGTTGAGCGTGGAATATTTAGTAGCCAGGAAATGTCACGGATGGACTTATTGCACAGGTGGCCACCTATCACGGGACCACGCTTGGAGTCACTGAGCTCCTGAGAGCGACCCATTCTTTCACCAATGTTTGTAGAAGCCGTCTGCATGCCTAGGGGCTGATTGTATACACCTGTGGCCATGGAGGGGATTGGAACACCTGAATCACATGATTTGGAGGGCGGGGACAATACTTTTGGCAATATAGTGTATGTGTTGTCTTCCTTGTTGGGCCAATAAAGTCCAGTGGTTCTAAGGTTGGACTTGAATTTTTTCAATGCATTTTATGTTTTTTCAGGATGTGGCAGGTGGATGGTGATTATACGTTCAAACTTATGAGACCATTGCTTTTGGGATGATCAAAAGAGCTCAGCAATACAGGAGACACAGATGATACATGACGTTTTGAGTGTGGGAGGTATGATCAATGGTCAGTACTATGTAGGTTTGGCAGCAAACTGTGGCTTCTTTTCACTGCTGGTCATACAGAGGAGTGATGGTGCCGTCCTTCCACTCTATCAGGATTTCTCCATGCCTCAGGGTGGAAGTGTTGGAGTCCAGCCCTGGGTAGTCACCGGGATCTCCTTTGCTTGTTAATGGTGATTGCTCATATGGTGTACCAAGTTTATGGTGAGGTTTACCATGGCTTGGCAAGGCAGATAGCTTCCTTCTCCTATTAACAAGAAATAAAACACCAAATGTTTTTTTTACGTAGTTGTTTAGGTTATGGAAACATCAAATGTCAGAGAAAAATACTTTTTGGGAGCTTTTTGTGCAATTTATTGATAGGCCTGGTACTGGCCATAATATGTCCTACAGGTCAGCCAACTGAACTGTGCAACAGGCACATTTGCATGACTTGCAATGTGAGTTCTACAAAATATGAAACGTTCTTCTATATAATAGTTTATTATAGATCCGCAAATATTGGGGGGTATTTACTAAAGCTGCAAAATCTGGTGCAGCTCTGCAGATAAACCAGTCAGCTTCCAGGTTTTATTGGCAAACCTTAATTGAATAAGCTGAAGTTAGAAGGTGATTGGCCACCATGTACAGTACATCTACACCAGATTCTGTGTGCACCAGTTTTTGTAAATCTCCCAAAGCACTTTGGAATCAACGGGGAATGTAAAATTACAGAGGTTTTCGGCTAAGGCGTCCCTAGGGTTGGTGTCACCCGGAGCGGTAATTCGTGTCACCCCTCCAGAGAGGAAGGAGCAGGATGCCAGCAGAGCTTCTGGGCTCTGTGAAGGTCCTGGCCAGTTATTGGGGGCGGCTGTCACTGTGCCGGGAATCCGGGATCACCCCAATAACTGGCCAGGACCTTCACAGAGCCCAGAAGCTCTGCTGGCATCCTGCTCCTTCCTCTCTGGAGGGGTGACACGAATCCTGCTCCTGCGCCCCCTGTTATGGTGTCACTTGGTGCAGCCCGCACCCCCCTAGGGACGCCACTGGCTTTCGGTATTTTCTAAGAGTGCAGGGGGCTTCAAATTAAGGGAAGATCTTTTCAACTATCCTGGATCTGGTCTTGTGGTCAAAATAGCCCTTGATTATTCTTCATTTTTATGGGGGGGTTTTTCACAGAAAAAAAAGGAATGCAAAGTAATAAAAATAAAGTGATAGTACACAAAAAAAAAAGAAAAAAAAGGACAAATACAAAACACACTAAATAAAATTAATTTAACCTACCACAGATGTAACACCTCCCAAAAACACCCATATAAACACTCCAAAGACATGCTGGTAGGTTAATTGGCTCCTGTCTAAATTGTCCCTAGTATGTGTATGTATGAATGTGAGTTAGGGACCTTAGATTGTACGCCCCTTGAGGGTTAGGGACTGATGTGAATGTACAATATATATGTAAAGTGCTGTGTAAATTGATGGCACTATATAAGTACCTGAAATAAATAATAAATCAATAAATATACATTTAAAAACATAATTTAAAAGTAGACACTTTTTTTGGAAATTGAGATTTCCTGATTTGCTGAAACTTGGAGTAAATATGTGGTAAAATCAGTATCACAGAAATCCCTCTGTTTATCCCAATTATGTATTTTAGATTTTTTTTTTTTTTTTTGACAGGGCAAAGTACAACAGAAAATACAGTTCACAAATATTATAAAACTCAAAATCGTTTCCATAAATTTCACATTTTGGCTTTATTGGACTTACTTGTTAATGCGGACATTTAACACTAGGATAGCGACCCCTAGTAGAAATGTGAATGGACTCAAAATCAACATGGCTGTTTTCCAGCCAATACCTGCGAAAAGATGAGCTGCTGTTAGCCTTATTGGTACTTATGTACTGACGACCATCAAAACAAATCTTAAATAATCCTAATAATAATAATAATACAAATAATCCTAATAATAATAAAAAATAATAATAAAAATAATCCTAATAATAATATTAATAAAAAGAATCCTAATAATAAAAATAATAATAATAATCCTAATAAAAATAATAATAATCCTAATAATAATAATAATAAAAAAAAATAATCCTAATAAAAAAATAATAATAAAAATAATTTTAAATAAATATAAAATCTTACTATCATCCTGCCCAAAGTCATCCAACTCATTTTGGGGGCTTCTAACTCCTTCTTCATCAGGGCTGAGAAGGTGACATTTTAGATTTTTTTGTTTTGTTTTATGGTATTTTATGTAATCTTTTAGCCATAATGAAGGGGTTAGTTTTAAGCCCCTGGAAAGCCTTGGCTTTTGCATTTGACTTCTTCTCATGTGAGTGAAGACTAAGGCTGGCCATAGACGGTTCGTTTATCGGCCAATTTTTCATCCAAAAGAATAATCAGACGATTTTCGCACTGTTAGTGGGGCAATGGCATCGGCCGATTTTCGCGGTTCCTCCTCATTTTGTTTATCGGTCATGCTGGAAAATTTGTGAAAAACTGACATTTTTTCGCAATCATTGGTGGCAACATCGGTTTACAGAACGAACGATGTTTCGTTTTTCGGACAAAAAAGCAGCCGATAAACGAACCGTCTATGGCCTGCATTAGGCTGGCCAGATGACTGTTAAAAAAACAAATGGATTCCTCCATCCACACACATCCACACACATCCACAAGTAAGGTGGGTGGAGGAATACTCAACACTGTGTCATTGTATTCTGACACTGGGACTCTCCTCTGCTGTCAGGATACACTGTTCAGCACTGCAGACAATTGGCTACGAGCCACTCATCAACAAATGTTTTCCAGCGGTCTCATTTGATGATGGCTGCTGGGAGGGTATTTAGATGGGCACTTTACTTTTTTTTTTTTTTAAATCTTGAAAAGTGTACAATTCCCCTGATCAACTATATCCTTCAAACCTGCATTTCTGTCTTTAATCCATTTCCCTGAAATATTATCTTTCCCTGGTGGGAAGTACTCCATTCCCACCAGAGGAATCAATACTGAGTTATATTTCTGGCCCATTATCTTATGCAGTGCATCCCACCCTCTTAGTACCTTACATGTCAAAGTGCTAGTGTTTCCATCTAATATACGAAACTTATGTGGTATCCAAATCATATTCTCTAATTGTGCCTTACTTAAGAAACCTTCCATATTTACGTAACGTTTCCCTCGTGTGTTATGTGTCCAATCTACGATACGTGATAGCAGGGGCGGACTGACCATTTGAGTACTCGGGCACCGCTAAAGGGCCTGGGGTCAGTAGGGGGCCCCATGAGATGCCCCTGGTACCTTTCATAGGCTTTTTTGGGTGTGGTTTGAGTGTGGGCGAGGACACAGGGGCCCCATAATTTGTTGGTCTACCCCTGCGTGATAGTATTACGAGTAATAGTATTTCCTAAAATTAGGCAGGTTTAACCCAACTTTCCCTTTTTTATTACACAAGACTTCATATTTAATTCTTGGTTTCTTATTTGCCCATATGAACCTGAGTATCATTTTCTTTTATTATCCCGAAGAAAGACCCTGGTATAAGTACTGGGAGCATGTGAAACGTAAACAAGATTTTTGGCACTATCACCAAATTTATACGACCTATCCAGGGGGCCCAACCCCTTGAAAGTCTCCCCAAGATGGGGAACTTTACTGAACTGCTGTCATCCTTTTTATATTTTTTAAGGTTACTATAGGAACCCCCAAGGTTATCCCAGTTCACAGGGAGCTGCCTCAAAAATTAGGACTCCAAACCCTGTCTTGCCCAATTGTCACTGGTTTGTGTCACTGTGCTTCCCAGAATGGAAGATTGTAGTTCCAGTATCCACCAACAGGTGTCTCCCAGCAGTTAGCAGATCCCCATAATCAGTTTCCACCTGATGCTGGCTGCTGGGTGGGTATTTAGATCCTCCCCTACAAATGCTTCTCAACCCATTGCTTTGCTGCTGCTGCTGCTGCCAGATTCTGTTTGCCATTGATCCTGATCTTGCTCCAGCCCTGAATCCTACTGCCTTGTACCTGCTTTCCCATGTTCCTGATCCCAATTTTGGTTCCATTTTCCCAACTGTCCCCTGCACCTCCAGTTTTCCCCTTGCTTTTCTGTGTTCCCCATTTTGTATATATTGTATATAGTTAGTTGTTAGTTAGTCTCTCACAGTACACACAACATGGAAATGCAATTATTTTAGTAAAAATAAATTACTAAATACCTTTTCTCATCAGCAGTATATAGCAGTCTTGTGACTTCTACCAGTGTCCAGCAGAGCACAGGTTAAAGCTTGTAGGAGGAGTTTTCTTTCTGCTCTAGGAGGATGCAGAACCCTTGACCTGTGTCTAGACAGTGCTGTTTGGCCCTGTGCTGATCACATGCACTCTCCCAAGAAAAAAAAAATCTCTCTAGCAATACACACCAAACTGAGCATGTGCAGAGTGACTCCACATGATATGTCTTATCAGGAGATAAGAGGGGGGCACTGGAAGAAGGGGAGGATCAGAGAAATATGGATCAAACAGCCTTTATACACAATGTTGAGGATTAACCCCTTAGGTTCCACAATGAGTATAACATGCATGCTTTACTGCAGTGGTCTCCAAACTGCGGCCTGGGAGACAGATGCAGCCCTTGCTTGCTTTTATCAGGCCCCTGGGGCACTATTTCATCCACTGATACCAACAATGGTGCACAATCCCCCCCCCCACACACACACACACTGAGACCACTGAAGAGGCACAATATCTCCCAATGTCACGAACAATTGTGCCTAATGACACCAATGATGGGGCAGAATTCCTCCCACTGACACCAACGATGTGGCACAACTCTTCCCACCTATACCAGCAAAGAGGCACAATTCCTCCCACTGACACCAAGGATGCGGCATTATTTTTCCCCACTGACTTTTGAGACCTTATCTCCTCCCAATTAGAAAGTTTGGAGGCGCCAACAATTGGAATTAATGATACTAATGATAAGGCACAATTACTCCCAATGACACCAACAATGGGGCACAATTCCTCCAACTGACACCAACGAACCAACGATGGGGCACAACTCTTCCCACCAACTCAAGCAAAGGGGCACAATTCCTCCCACTGATACCAACGCTGGGGAACAACTTTTCCCACCTATACCAACAAAGAAGCACAATTCCTCCCACTGATACCAAGAATGGGGCATTGTTTTTTTCCCACTGACTTTGGGACCTTATCTCCTCCAAATTAGATAGTTTGGAGGTGCCAACAATTGGAATTATTGATACTAATGATGAGGCACAATTACTCCCAATGACACCAACAATGGGGCATAATTCCTCCAACTGACACCACCAAACCAACCATGTGGCACAACTCTTCCCACCAACTCAAACAAAGGGGCACAATTCCTCCCACTGACACCAAGAATGGGGCATTGTTTTTCTCCACTGCCTTTGGGACCTTATCTCCTCGTAATGGCCACAGTCCGGCCCCCCTAAAGTCTGAGGGACAGTAAACTGGCCCCGTGTTTAGAAAGTTTGGAGACCCCTTGCTTTACTGCATATACAGACTGATGTTACTGTTGTGGGTTTTAATAACACTTTAAGATGAGATACTTTGCTACTTACTGTTTTCCTCAAACACATAGATCTGCTCCCAAGAGCTGGCCGATGGCTCATCCTCTGAAAGAATCAAATGCATTTTTTTTTATTTTTTTTTTCTATTATATCTTTTATTAAATTTTTTTTTAAGAAAAAAATACCTTACAAAACCATCGTAAATCTTTTTACATCATACATATAAACTTTCTCCCCATACCCACCCCAACACACCCCTGTCCAATCTCATCTTATCCTCTCTTTCCCCTCCTATTAATCTAGTCATATATATAGATCTCTTTAACCATTTAAAAGAATCAAATGCATATTGATAAGAAAATGAGATATTTTTTTTTTCACATGCAGTATTTAATACGAGTACGAGTGAATTTAATTTGTTCTGCGGGACTTTTCATATTGCGAAAAAATTTGTAAATTGAAATGCGGTTTCCCATAGGAATGCATTGAAAACCAATTAATCCGTTCTGGAGGTCAGAAAAAGTCAAAAAAGTCTTTTATCCGTTCAAAACTCTTTATAAAGTGCACTTTAAAGGCATAAAGGAGCACGATTAAAAAAAAAATTGTAAATGCATTAAAAACCAATTAATCCGTTCCGGAGGTCAGAAAAAAGACAAAAAAGTCTTTTATCTGTTCATAACTCTTTATAGAGTGCACTTTAAAGGCATAAATACTGTACAGGGACATGATTAAAAATGAATTTTAAATGCATTGAAAGCCAATTAATCCCTTCAGAGGGTCAGAAAAGTCTTAACTGTGCAAAACTCTTTATAAGGTGCACTTTAAAGGCATAAATACTGTACAGGGACATGATTAAAATAGAAATTGTAAATGCACTGAAAATCAATTAATTCATTCGTATTGCGAAAAAAAAATTGTAAACCGAGGGATTATTTTCAATGGATTTTCATTCGTAAACCGAAAATTAAGTTAACCGAGGCGTTCGTAAACCGAGGTACGCCTGTACAGGTGAAACTCAAAAAATTTGAATATGGTTCAAAAGTTCATTTATTTCAGTGCAGCAACTTAAAAGGTGAAACTAATATATGAGACTCATTACATGCAAAGCAAGATAGTTCAAGCCGTGATTTGTCATCATTGTGATGATTATGGCTTACAGCTCATGAAAACCCCAAATCCACAATCTCAGAAAATGAGAATATTGTGAAAAGGTGGAATATTCTCGGCTCAAAGTGTCCCACTCTAATCAGCTAATTAAGCCATAACACCTGCAAAGGGTTCCTGAGCCTTTAAATGGTCTCTCAGTCTGGTTCAGTAGGAATCACAATCATGGGAAAGACTGCTGACCTGACACCATCACTGACACCCTCCATAGGGAGGGAAAGCCTCAAAAGGTAATTGCAAAAGAAGTTGGATATTCCCAAAGTGCTGTATGAAAGCACATTAATAGAAAGTTATGTGGAAGGGAAAAGTGTGGAAGAAAAAGGTAGCAGGGATGACCGCAGCCTGGAGAGGATTGTCAGGAAAGGGCGATTCAAAAGTGTTGGGGACTTTCACAAGGAGTGGACTGAGGCTGGAGTCAGTGCATCAAGAGCCACCACACACAGACGGATCCTGGACATGGGCTTCAAATGTCGTATTCCTCTTGTCAAGCCGCTCCTTAACAACAAACAACGTCAGAAGCATCTTACCTGGGCTAAAGAAAAACAGACCTGGTCTGTTGCTCAGTGGTCCAAAGTCCTCTTTTCTGATGAGAGCAACTTTTGCATCTCATTTGGAAACCAAGGACCCTGAGTATGGAGGAAGAATGGAGAGGCCCAAGGACCCCGAGTATGGAGGAAGAATGGAGAGGCCCAAGGACCCCGAGTATGGAGGAAGAATGGAGAGGCCCACACTGCAAGATGCTTGAAGTCCAGTGTGACGAGCTTTATGGGGATGCTGACTTCATTTTCCAGCAGGACTTGGCACCTCCCACACTGCCAAAAGCACCAAAACCTGGTTCAATGACCGTGGGATTACTGTGCTAGATTGGCCAGCAAACTCGCCTGACCTGAACCCCATAGAGAATCTATGGGGCATTGCCAAGAGAAAGATGAGAGACATGAGACCGAACAATGCAGAAGAGCTGAAGGCCGCTATTGAAGCATCCTGGTCTTCCATAACACCTCAGCAGTGCCACAGGCTGATAGCTTCCATGCCATGGCGCATTGAGGCAGTAATTGCTGCAAAAGGGGCCCAAACCAAGTCCTGAGTACATATGCAGCTTCTACTTTTCAGAGGTGCGATATTGTTCTATGTACAATCCGTGTTTTATTGATTGCATGGAATATTCTCATTTTCTGAGATTGTGGATTTGGGGTTTTCATGAGCTGTAAGCCATAATCATCACAATGATGACAAATCACGGCTTGAACTATCTTGCTTTGCATGTAATGAGTCTCATACAGTTGCAAGAAAAAGTATGTGAACCCCTTGGGATTACGTGGAGTTTTGCATGAATTGGGCATAAAATGTGCTCTGAACATCACCTAAGTCACAACAATAGAAGAACACAGTCTGCTGAAAATAATACTACACAAACATTAGATGTTGCCATGGTTTAATTGCACATAACATGTAAACATTCACAGTGCAGGGAGGAAAAAGTATGTGAACCTTTGGACTTAATAACTGGTTGACCCTCCTTTGGCAGCAATAACCGCAACCAAACGTTTCCTGTAGTTGCAGGTCAGACCTGCACAACGATCTGGAGTAATTTTGGACCACTCCTCTTCACAAAACTGTTTCAGTGTAGCAATATTTTTGGGATCTCTGGTGTGAATTGCTCTCTTAAGGTCATGCCACAGCATTTCAATCGGGTTGAGGTCTGGACTCTGACTGGGCCACTCCAGAAGGCGTATTCTGTGCTGTTGCAGCCATTGTTTTGTTGAATTACTTGTATGCTTTGGGTCATTGTCCTGTTGCATCACCCATCCTCTGTGGAGCTTCAGTTGGCGGACAGATGGTCGTACGTTTTCCTGCAAAATGTTTTGATAAACTCTGGAATTCATTTTCCCATCAATGACAACAATCCGTCCAGGCCCTGAGGCAGCAAAGCAGCCCCAAACCATGATGCTCCCTCCGCCATGTTTTACAATGGGGATGAGGTTTTGATGTTGGTGTGCTGTGCCTTTTTTTCTCCACACATAGTGTTATGTGTTCTTCCCAAACAACTCAATCTTGGTTTCATCTGTCCACAGTATATTTTGCCAGTAGTGCTGTGGAACATGCAGGTGTTCTTTTGCAAACTTCAAACGTGCTGCAATATTCTTTTTGGACAGCAATGGCTTCCTCCGTGGTGTCCTCCCATGTACCCCATTCTTGTTTAATGTTTTCCTTATTGTAGATGTGTCAACAAAAATGTTAGCATGTGCCAGAGATTTCTGTAGGTCTTTGGCTGACACTCTGGGATTCTTCTTTACCTCATGCAGCATTCTGCGCTGTGCTCTTGCAGTCATTTTTACAGGACGGCCACACCTAGGGAGAGTAGCAACAGTGCTAAACTTTATCCATTTGTAGACAGTCTGTCTTACCGTGGACACATGAACATCAAGGCTTTTGGAGATACTTTTGTAACCCTTTCCAGCTTCATGCAAGTCAACAATTCTTGATCGTAAGTCTTCTGAGAGCTCTTTTCTGCGAGGCATGGTTCACATCAGACAGTGCTTCTTGAAACCAGTAAACCCAAAACAGGTGTGTGTTTTTTAAGACCAGGACAGCTGTCAGCAACACATCCAATATCATCACACTGATTGGAGTCAAGGTTGGCTTACTCCTGGCTCCAATTAGCTCTGGGAGAAGTCATTAAGCTAGGGCCTCACATACTTTTTCCTCCCTGCACTGTGAATGTTTACATGTTATGTGCAATTAAACCATGGCAACATCTAATGTTTGTGTAGTATTATGTTCAGCAGAATGTGTTCTTCTATTGTTGTAACTTAGATGACGTTCAGAGCACATTTTATGCCCAATTCATGCAAAACTTCACGTAATCCCAAGGGGTTCACATACTTTTTCTTGCAACTGTATATTAGTTTCACCTTTTAAGTTGCTGCACTGAAATAAATGAACTTTTGCACCAGATTCTAATTTTTCGAGTTTCACCTGTAGATTCAAGTAAATCCACAACAATAAAGGAATTTTCCATGATTAGAAAAGAAAAGCTCCATGCACCAGAACGGGATAGTAAGAGGAGATTGATACAATCGGTACAATGAGTTGTTGACAGAGAGCTGAGACAGCTGGCAGGGAGGGGGAAGGGACTATAGAATGTGCCAACAGCCAGGCACAGGTGATAAATATTACAAAGTGACCAGAGGGTTGTAGGGAGACACCCAATGGTGGCAAGTGGAAGTACATATTGCCAAATTTAAAGCCCAATTCCAGGAAACGTGGACATTTCTCTTTGCAGAGAGGTTGTGTCTGCGCTACACAGGATAGCTGCTCATTTAGGTCTAGGGGGCATGGAGTAGTAATTTTAGCGCTTTTATGCCGCCCTATAGTAGAAGTACTGCTACAGGGTGGCAGGGCTGCGCAGAATCACGTATATATACGCACTTTGCATTTCAAAGTAGGGGGCGCGCGCCGCCATTGATGGCTAGGGATGTCTATCACTGGGTCCTGGCTGGCGATTCCTGGCCGCCACTCGGCAATTGCTGGGTAAAGCTGACAGGGGAGAGACCTGTGTGCAAACAACACAGCTCTCTCCCCTGTCAGCAAGGACATGCTGCTGTGTATTTATCTGCACAGCATGTCTCCCTAGTAAAACACGCAGCACACAATTAACCCTTTGATCGCCCGAACGTTAACCCCTTCCTGCCCAGTGACATTAATCCAGTGTCGGTGCTTTTTATTAGCACTGATCACTGCATTGGTGTCACTGGAGATGTCAGTGGCAGTCAGTCATTTACCCCTCAGTGTCAGAATGCCCGCCGCAGTCCCGCAATAAGTCGCAGATCGCCGCCATTACTAATATAAAGAAACAAATCCCAGTATATATATACCGCCATTTGTAAACACTATAATTTTCACGTGAATTTAATAATAATTTACACGCAGGGGCGGACTGACAACTACTAGGGGATCATGGGGCCCCTGTGTCCTTGCCCAAATTAAAAAAGCCTATGAAAAAGGTACCAGAGGCATCTCATGGGGCCCCCTACTGACCCCGGGCCCTCGGGCAGTGCCCAAGTTTCCAAATGGTCAGTCCGCCCCTGTTTACACGTATAGGGATTTTTTTTTTCAGCAAAGACACGGAGCAGAATACATTTTGGCCTAAATTTATGACGAAATTTAATTTACACCGTGTTCCAAATTCTTATGCAAATTATATTTTTCTCATTTCCCTCAATAATTGATGTAAATATCAGTCGGCATAATTCTCATGTTACAACTATAAGAGTACAATTCACATTTTATTGAACAAACCTCCTAATGATAACAGGATTTGTGTTCCAAATTATTCCGCACAGGAAGTTTCAAAACACTTTATAGGTTGTAAAGAACTGAAAATTGTAATTTGTTGTGTTTGCAGCATATTTACTGAAATCAAAAGCTATTTCAATCAAACTTTTAACAACATTTTAACTTTGTAAACATTTGAAGCGGTCACGTTACATTGTAACATAGGAGCCCTTATCTGATAGCAGATCACAAGTCTTGCATCCATTGAACTTGGGAGTTTTTGGAGTTTCTGCTTGAATTTGTTTGCAAGATGTCAGAATAGCCTCCCAGAGCTGCTGTTTGGGTGTAAACTGCCCCCCACCCTCATAGATCTTTTGCTTGAGGATGCTCCAAAGGTTCTCAATAGGATTGAGGTCAGGGGAGGATGGAGGCCACACCATGACTTTCTCTCCTTTTATCCCCATAGCAGCCATTGATGCAGAGGTATTCTTTGCAGCATGAGATGGTGTATTGTCATGCATGAAGATGATTTTATTACGGAAAGCATAGTTCTTCCTTCTGTACCAGGGAAGAAAGTGGTCAGTCATAAACTCCACATACTTTGCAGAGGTCATCTTTACACCTTCGGGGACCCTAAAGGGGCCGACAAGCTCTGTTCCCATGATTCCGGCCCAAAACATGACTCCACCATCGCCTTGCTGACGTCGCAGCCTTGTTGGAACAGGGTGGCCGTCCACCAACCATCCACTACTCCATCCATCTGGACCATCCAGCGTTGCACGGCACTCATCAGTGAACAGGACTGTTTGAAAATTAGTCTTCATGTATTTTTCTGCCCAATGCAGCCGTTTCTGCTTGTGAGCATTGGTTAGTGGTGGCCGAATAGAAGGTTTATGCACAGTTGCAGGACTCTGGAGGACTCTACACCTTGATGTCCGTGGGACTCCAGAGGCACCAGCAGCTTCAAATATCTGTTTGCTGCTATGTAATGGTATGTTAGCAGCTGCTCTCTTGATCCGATGCATGGATCTGGCAGAAATCTTCCTCAATGTGCCTTTATCTGCACCAACCCGTCTGTGCTCTGAATCAGCCACAAATCTCTTCATAGTGCGATGATCACGCTTAAGTTTTCGTGAAATATCGAATGTTTTCATACCTCGTCCAAGGCATCGAACTATTTCACTCTTTTGGGCAGCAGAGAGATCCTTTTTCTTCCCCATATTGCTTGAAAATGGTGCTCTGCTTAATAATGTGGAACACCCTCCTTTAGTAGTTTTTCCTTAACTTGGGCTCACCGGCCAATCTAATTATCACAGGTGTCCCAGATTGTTTTCAGTGATCAAAAGAGCCCTGACACACAATGCCATCCATGAGTTACACTGAAAAACAAAATATTTAATCTTTGTGACACTTAAATAGAATTTGCATAATAATTTGGAACGCGGTGTATTGGATACGTTTTATAGCAAAAAGTCAAAATTATTGTATTTTTTTTTCAAAATTGTTGGTCTTTTTTTGTTTATAGCGCAAAAAATTAAAAAATGCACAGGCAATCAGATACCACCGAAAGAAAGCTCTATTTGTGGGAAAAAAGAGCTAAAAATGTAATATGGGTACAGTGTTGCATGACCGCGCAATTGACATTCAAATTGCGACAGTGCTGAAAGCTGAAAATTGGCCTGGGCACAAAGGGGGTATAAGTGCCCGGTAGGTGTACAGAATTGCACGACTGCGCAATTTTCAGTTAAAGTGATGCCAAAAATGGCCTGGTCAGGAAGGGGGCGAAATCCTCTGGAGGGCGAGTGAATAACTTATGCTCCTCTGTGCTGCTAAACCGATCCCTGCAGCTTCTTCTTCCCCATGTTCCAGCGGCCTAAGGTTCTGACGTCATCAAGACCGATTGCAGGGTCCAAAGCTCTGCATCAGACATAATGATACCAAGGGGTTTATTGTCTAAGGCTGGAGAGTGCAAAATCAGACTTCTGCATAGAAAACAATCAGCTTCCAACGTCAGCTTGTTCAGTTAAAGTGGAAGTAAACTCCTCCTGGACACTTGTACCTACAGGAATAGTAAATCTCACCTGTGGGTAGAAGCAGTATCTCCTAACCATGTGTAACAACCTCTTATTACCAATAATAGAACTGCAGACATTATAGTACCGTATGTGAATTTGATGCAATATCTTATTCGGCCACAAGATGCCACTAGCAACAGTTCCAGATCCAGCTCTATGATTGGCTTGGCACAGGAAGTCTAGGAGGGAGGACAGGAATAAAGGGGAGGGGGAGAGACTATTTGGTGAGGAGAGGTGAAGGTCAGTACGGAGGGGCTGGCGAAAAGAGGAACCCGTTGTCATTGTTGGACACCAGAGACAGCTCTGCAGGACCTTAGAGGACTGAGAAGAGGCTGAACAGTTGAACTGAGTGAAAGATCATATAGGACGTGAGTACTGTTGTCTGCAACCCCCTCCATGAGGTCGGTGTTACTCTGTTGAGTCGCCATTTTAGAGACACACTGACACAGAGAGAGATACCCGGTGGAATTTCCCGCCAAGTCGCTGTACTGATTTTACCAGCACCAGAGACTAGTAAAGTGTGTGTCTCTCTTGGTTGTCTGCAAAGTCTGAATACATATATCGGAGACAGTGAAATTACAGAGAAATCCCTAAATGAGAGATATGTGCTGAAGTGAGAACAAGCCATTTACCCAGGATTGCTACTATATTTTTCAAAGACATTTTTGTAGGATATGCTGATGAAATCAGCCACATTCTGTTTAACAGTTCACCTATGATAAAAAGAGCTCCAACGGGCCCCATCTAGAGACTGCATTTTTGGAACTTTTGTTCTGGTCAGATATCAGGAGACAAGGGGAGTGTTTGGCACTCATTATAGTTAAGTGCTGGTAACTATTTTATGCAGTAACATTTATACTTGTTAATGTATTGGCTCTGAGGAAGAGGTTGTGTCCTCGAAACGCGTTAGCCAGTTGGTCATCCAGGGTTCCATCGTATGGACTCAGATGTAGTTTGGATCATACATCTTGTTCAGTTTGACATGCCTGTGTTATTATGTCCATTGGGAGTATGATACCTATTTTGTTTCTTCAATTAAATTATTTTAAACGATAATGCACTAGGTCGGTGCGCCCTTTTTCTGTTTCTCCATTTGTATCGTGTGTTTGGTATAGGACATCTTCTGTCCATAAGTTAATATACATGATTATCCAATACGATTACTAAGATTCACTACGCTTGATATTTGCACCCTGTTTCTAGATGGAATAAATCCCCCAGGGAAATTTTCTCTCTTAAAGCCAGTGTGTGTTTCATTGGATTCTGCTGTGTCGTCAGTCCAGGTAAGAGCTGTGAAACCCACATCATATACCAATATATTGCTAACACCCACGGGTGTGCTACACATGCACAGTTTAGGAGATATTCAGTGTCATTGCAATGGTGACGTCATCGGTGCATGCGCTATGCAGGAATGGCGTGCCGTTCCTTCAGAGCTGTGTGCCACGGCCGAGACTTCTGAGTGATGTCATCGTGGCTCGGCCAATCAAACGGCCAGAGGTGTAGATGCAAGCCCTGTAAGCGGTGACAGCGCACTGCTGGAGGTCTTCATTCTAAGGTAAGTCTTTTATAATGTTCTAATAAGCGATGAATATTTTGCAGGAATTTTTTTTATGGTGGTTTACTACCGCGTTAAGCTTTGGCAATAAAACCTGGAAGCTGATTGGATTCTATGCAGAAATGAGTCTGATTTTGCACTCTCCAGCTTTAGTAAATAAGGGACAGACCACCACCGGAGCATGGGGGAGCGCCTCTGGCAGAAGAGTGGAGGGTCTTTTACTCTTTCCTAGACACAAACAATCAGTTAATCCTAGATGGAGATGATGGGGTGCTGCGGCTGCACAGAGAGGCAGAGGATTTGGCGGAGGAGTTCTGTCTTCTGCTTGGCTTCCGACTGATGAGACGGGGGGGGGGGGCAGAGACAAACCTTTCCAACACTGTACAGAGAAACACAGGATCTGGCGGAGGAGTTCTGTCCTTCTCTCTGCTACCTACTGCTGAGACAAGGTGATGGCAGAGATGAGGGGGTGCCGCAGCTGCAGGAGAGGTGGGAGGGCACAGGAACTGGCCTGGTGGTCCAGATTCATGTGTTTGACATATGTGCTCTAGAAGCATCACACAGAACGTCTTATGGAGCTACAAAACTGAAGGTTCTAGTCAGGGCTGCTGACAGAAGCCACGGGGCTTCATACATCAATCCTGACAGGGCCCCACTAAAAAAAACAAAAACAGTTTACTATGCTTCAGTTATGAATGAACACAGTGAGTGATCAGTACCAATCACTCATTGTGTTCATTCAGGAAAGGAAGGGGACGATTATTGGAACCGATCCCCTGTATGGCTCTCTGAAAGCCAGCGGGAGGAAGAGGAGAATAAGCCGGCTTTCAGCTGCTGCGGAGAACACCATACAGGGGATCGGTTCCAGTAACTGCCCCCCCAACACTGTGCTGATCACCTTCCCTGCCCACATCCGATTCACCCAGCTGCCTGGACCCCCCTGCTGGCCTGGGCCCCGTACAGGAGGACTGGTGGTACCCTCTTATCCACGGCCCTGGTTCTAGTGTTTCTCCAGCCCAGTGATGGCCCATGTGGTCTCCAGGCACAGCCTTCTCTACGGCTCTTCTGTGCAGAGGTTACCCAAGGACTATTGTCTCCAGAAGAGGAAGTGATGAAGGACCTCACCCAGGAGGAAGGGCTTACAAAAGAAGACTCTTATGGAACAGGGCTCAGCCATTTTATTGTAGCCTCACCCTACCCACAGGTGGTCAATTAGCCACTTCCTGTCCGGACACTTTCACCCCCTTCCTGTCCAGGCCAATTTTCAGTTTTCAGCGCTATCACACTTTGAATGACAATTGCGCGGTCATGCAACACTGTACCCGTATGGATTTTTTAGCATTTTTTTGAGACAGATAAAGCTTTATTTTGGTGGTATTTATTCACCACTGGGATTTTTATTTTTTTTGCTATGTAAATTAAAATGTCCAAAAAGTTTGAAAAAAAGTGTTTTTCTTATAAAATTTTGCAAATAAATAATATTTCATCATAAATCTTGGCCAAAATTTATTTTGTTATATTTTTAGTAAAAAAATTAGTTTATAACCAAAAATTATAATTTTTAAACATTTTTTTTTACATTTTTTTTATATTATTTTTTATTTATTTATTTATTTTTTTTAACATACTGTCACCCTAGCAGTACAGTGTCACCATAGAAGATTTTTTTTTTACACTGATTGCTTTTACACCCATAAAGGCTGTAAAATCAATCATTTCTCCTTCTCTCTGGCTGCATTCTTGCAGCCATTGAGAACTACTGAGTGAGCTGTGATTGGTCACAGCTTGTCACATGGTACAAGGCTGTTGTGAATGTCCTTGTACCACGTGATCTCTGTGATCATTCACAGATTTCACACGTAGTAAGCAATGATGTCAGAAGTGACATCTTGCTTACTACTCTGCATGTGATTGCTGATTGGCCAATCAGTGATCACATGATCAGGATCTCGTACAGAGGTCCCGTACGAGGGAGGACACAGCAGGCACTGGATCGCGGTGCTGTGTGCTCCCAGGAGTGCGCACAAGCAGGGGGCAGGGAGGCCGTTTATATACATGGGATGGACGGGAGGTGGTTAAGAAAATGGGCCGACCTCCTAGCCCCACACCTCTGACAAAGGTCACCGGAGCCTTCTTCACAGAGGAACTGGCAGGTAAAACACTTGGAAATGGGATGTGCAAGACATGAGTTAGGAAAAATATTTCCCTGTACCCCCTCAGCTTGAGAATCAGTTCATTTGCCCCCAATATGTGACTAATCCCATCACCAAATCTGGCGCAGTCATCATGCTGGTCCCGTGGTTGCGGAGAAGACTCACCGATCTCAGTAAATCTCTGCTCAGGCTGGGTCGTTGGGGTCGTCATTCGTGTCACAAGCGGGGAAGTTCCCAAAGTCATGCTGGCGTTTCCTAATTCAGCTTGTGGGATTTAAAAAAAATAAGTTTAGATAGAAACAACTGCAACTCAATTTATAATATCTGTATGGTGGGTTTTTACTGGATTTTTGGTTGATATTCTGTCTCTATCATTTAAAATACACCTGTGATAAAAAATTATAGAGCCGTCATTTCTCTGTAAGTGGGCAAACTTACAAAATCTGAAGGGGATCAAATAATTACCCACATAGAAGAAAAATATATTTGAAATACTACAATTTTGGCCATATTCAATATATATACTGTATGTTGAAATTAATTTTTTATTACAAAATATATGAAAAATATTTTTAAAAATACATTTCAAATATACTGCATGTCTTTAAAAATACAAATCTACATTTTTGGAATGTATGTACAAATATATGTAAAAATATATGTTAACCTCCCTGGCGGTCTGATTATTTCAGATTTTTGGTGCTGAAAGCGGTACATTATTTTGCATGGAAATTTGGCGTTTTATATTGTAGGCCTGTAATTCTTAGGAATAACTCACTGAAATCTGTCCGAACAAGAGTCTAGTAAACATTCCGGGTAGGATACAACTTGAAACACGAAATCATAAATTATATTTAATAATTAATCATAAAAAATAATAATATAATAATAATACATTTAATTCAATAATATAATCAAACCAAAAACACTGAAATGTGAAATAGAGCGCCAAGTTCGCACATCGCTGAGCAAAGTCGCAGAATCGTTTTCAGTGTCTGATGACGAATTTCCCCCACGAATCATTATCACTCAATTCTGCAAGTGGTTCTGATTTACTATCGCTGTTCTCTAGCCGGTCTAAAACCGATTTTGACATAAAGGGACGCTTTTTGGACACCATGGACTTTTCCGGGCAGAAAGAACAGTCAAAATGCAGGCAGGACACAGGACAAAGCAGTAGGGGCAAAATGTATGTAAAATGGGTTGAAACAGCAATGTTTTACTATGTCATATTCCTTTATTAGAAAATGACAGTTTCTAAAATTTTTGAATTTGCCGCCGGTTCCGGCCCCTGTATGTTCCGTACGTCCCAATGCTCGCAGGGACCGGAACACGGAAGCTGGATGCCGACATCGGCCAGAGGAGATGGCCGGGGACGCTGCAGGGGACACATCGCAGGAGCGAAGGACAAGGTAAGCGCTGCAGGGAATCCCTGAGCAACGCCGCATGGTAAGCCTGAGTGTAGCTCGGGGATACCGCTTGTGGTACTGAAAGTTTACCCCGAGCTACACTCGGGAATACCACCAGGGAGGTTAATATGACTTTTTTATATGTTAAAAAAAATTTGAAGAATATTTTAAAAAAAAATATATTTTTAAAAATAATTTTCATATATTTTGTAATCACAAAAAAAAAGCATTTCAGCATACAGTGTGTATGTATATGTATGTATATATATATAAATAAAACTTTTTTTTAATATATTGAATATGGATGAAATTGTAGTATTTCAAAAATATGTCAATATATTTGGGAAGAATATTTTTTTTTAAATACTACAATTTTGGCCATATTCAATATAAATATATATATATACACATACACACACACACAATGCGTGTTGAAATGTGTTTTTTATATATTACAAAATATATGAAAAATATTTTTAAAAATTTATTTTTTTTTAAATATTATTCTTCAGATTTTTTTTAACATATAAAAAAGCCATTTTAACATATATTTTTTACATATATTTGTAAATGCATTCCAAAAATGTATATATATTGTATGTTGAAATGCGTTTTTTATTACAAAATATATGAAAAATATTTTTAAAAATACATTTCAAATATACTGCATGTCTTTAAAAATACAAATCTACATTTTTGGAATGCATGTACAAATATATGTAAAAATATATGTTAATATGACTTTTTTATATGTTAAAAAAAATTTGAACATTTTTAAAAATAATTTTCATATATTTTGTAATATATATAAAAAAAGCATTTCAGCATACAGTGTGTATGTATGTGTGTGTGTGTGTATATATATATATATATATATATATATAACTTTTTTTTAATATACTGAATACGGATGAAATTGAAGTATTTGGGAAGAATATTTTTTTTTAAATACTACAATAATGGCCATATTCTATATATATATGTATATATATATATATATATATATATATACACACATATACATACATACACACACACAATGCATGTTGAAATGCGTTTTTTATATATTACAAAATATATGAAAAATATTTTTACAAATGTATTTTTTTGTAAATATTATTCTTCAGATTTTTTTTAACATATAAAAAAGCCATTTTAACATATATTTTTTACATATATTTGTAAATGCATTCCAATAATGTATAGATACTGTATGTTGAAATGCGTTTCTTATTAAAAAATATATGAAAAATATTTTTAAAAATATATTTCAAATATACTGTATGTCTCTAAAAATACAAATCTACATTTTTGGAATGCATTTACAAATATGTGTAAAAATATATGTTAATATGACATTTTTATATGTTGAAAAAAAAAACTGAAGATTTGAAAAACTAAAATTTTTGCCATATTCAATATATTTCACTAAATAAATATATATACATGTTGAAATGAGTTTATATTACAAAATATATGAAAATTATTTTTTAAAATACATTTCAAATATACTGTAATGTCTCTAAAAATACAAATCTACATTTTTAGAATGCATTTACAAATACATGTAAAATATATGTCAATATGACTTTTTTATATGTGAAAAAAAAATCTGAAGATTTGAAATATTACAATTTTGGCCATATTAAATATATTTCAAAATATTTTTCATATATTTTGTAATAAAATGCATTTCAGCATGCAATATATATATATATATATATATATATATATATATACACACACACACACACACACACATACATATATTTTTTTTAAATATATTGAATATGGCCCAAATTGTAGTATTTCAAATATATAGTAATATATTTGGGAAGAATATTTTTAAAATATGTTTTTCTTCCATATGGGTCCCCACTGTATGCCTACCCTTACAGGTTCCTTTTAATGCCATGTCTAAAAAAAAAAAAAATGAGATACCAAGGAAAGCATGGAATATTGCTACGCCATATAAAAACAGCTCTGCATTTTAAAAAAAATGATCACAATTTTTAAAAATCTTGCAAGCATTATTGGGAAATTTGATATACTGTATACTCACTGAGCAGTTTATTTGAACACCTATGCACCTGGTTAAATGTGCAATTTTCTAACCAGCCAATCATTGGGAAGCAGGCGTAGACTGACCATTTGGAAATTCGGCCACTGCCCGAGGGCCCGGGGTCAGTAGCGGGCCCCATGAGATGTCCCTGGTACCTTTTTCATAGGCTTTTTTGAGTTTGGGCAAGGACACAGGGGCCCCATGATCCCCTATTGCCCGGGGGCCCCATGAGTTGTCAGTCCGCCCCTGTTGGGAAGTTGGGCAACACACAAAATCATGCAGATACAGGTCAGCAGCATCTGTTCTATAAATATATTAGGGATGTCCTGTGGGCTGCATGTGGCCTGATCCCATCTGAAGGGACGCTAGGGGTAGCCAGGCAAATGCACGTGGGGAGAGATCCCGGGGATGCTGTGAAAAAATATTTTGGGAAACTCAGGTGATGCCCGAAGTCCCGGGGTCAGTAGGGGGCCCCATGAGATGTCCCTGGTACCTTTCATAGGCTTTTTTGGGTGTGGTTTGAGTGTGGGCAAGGACACAGGAGCCCCATGACCCCCTATTGCCCGGGGGCCCCATGAGTTGTCAGTCCACCCCTGGTTGTTAGGTGAAGGGTGTGTGCTAATTAGATCAGCTGTTAAGCTGCTTCCTGGTCTTACTGGCTCCTCCGTCCTCTGTCTACATTCCAGGAATTGAAAAAGCTTTCTAAGAAATCTACCAAAGGCTAAGGTAAGGCCTTGTTCTCCAGATCAAAGAGGGCGTGTATATTTATGCAACACGGTATATTGGGGCATAGAAAGCTGGATTTTAGAGAAGAAAAAAAAAAGTGAACTTATGCAGGCCATACACGGGTCGAATTCCAAACGAATTTTCTTTAGGAAATCGGAAATTTAGTGCATTTTGTAATCCGACGGCGCCACCATTGATTTCGAAATTCAACCAGCCAAGCCTTCAATTTAACCTCTACTACAGAAAATAATTTTCGTGGCCAAGAATTTTCTTTTCTTTCCAGGTCCCGGCTCACGCTAATTTCTTTTTTTCGTTTACATTTCTTGCCTGATTCTCCCATCATTGATTCGAAATGCGTTCGTTTTTTCCAAAAATTTCCAACATGCCCGATCAATTCAATTTTGACAGTCGCACGAAAATCCGCCATTTCTGTGACCCACGAATGGTGCAAAGTTTGAATGAAAATTCTTAGAAAAGATTTTCGAAAGAAAAGTTGTTTGGAATTCGACTCGTGTATGCCTTAGGCTGGCCATACACTATACAATTATCTTGACAATTTTGGTTTAGATTTACCAAAAATCATATAATATGGAGGTCAAACCTGAACGACACTTTTAATTGTATCCAATCAGGCGGGCCCTTGCGCTACATAGTTGAAGGTAAATCTAAAGGAAATTGGATAGAAAATGTAAAGAAATTTTTACAGTGTATGGCTAGCCTTATGCAGGCCATAGACGGGTCAAAAATCGGCTGATTTTTGCACTGTTAATGGGTTAATTGGTCGGCCGTTTTTCAGAGTTTTGGCACAATTTTTTTTATTAGTGAAGTTGGAAAAAAAAATCGGTCGATTTTGCCGATCGGCTGATTTTCCCAGCAATGATGGGCAAGTTGGCCGATCATTTTACCGATAAACAATCTGCACATGAGCCATGACCTGCAAGAAGAATAAAAAGACGACAAAGAATTCCAGTCCCCTATTATATTTATTATATTTATAAGTCTTGCGGTTGCAACAATGTATCCATTTGTATCCGAATAAAAACATCTGTATCCGAAATGGATACAAATGGCTACAAATACATACAAATGGCTACAAATAGATGCACATGGATACAAATAGATACACATGGATACAAATAGATACAAATAGATACAAATGGATACAAATAGATACAGCTGGATACAAATACATACAAATGGATACAAATAGATGCACATGGATACAAATAGATAAAAATAGATACAAATAGATACAAATGGATACAAATACATACAAATGGATACAAATAGATGCACATGGATACAAATAGATACAAATGGATGCACATGGATACAAAGAGATACACATGGATACAAATAGATACACATGGATACAAATGGATACAAATAGATACACATGGATACAAATAGATACTGTCAGGGCAGGGGCCGAGGAACAGACAGGCAGGCCTAACAATGTAACGCACTGGCTGACGACAACCACCACCCACAGACCGAAGTCCCTCAGGGCGCGGAGTCTAAGTCCCAGGCTGCCCTTCACCAGGGCCCCTGATGGTGGGGATGGACTTGACGCAGCCAGGAACCAGGTCGCGGCCCCCGAGACACCTCAGCTGCGGTAATGGCCGCCGCCAATGGCGTGTAGCTGGTGGAAGAGACAAAAGAGTAGTCAGACAAGCCGGGGTCAACAACAACAGGACAAAACAGTACAGAACAGCAGACGAGAATCACAGGTCACGAGCCGGGTTCAGCAACAGAGGGTCAGATCAAAGGAGAATACAAAGAATAGTCAAGTCACAAGCCGAATCAGATACCAGGAGAGTCACGAGAGTCAGAACAGAGTAATAGCAACACAAACACACAAGACACAAGTGCAAAGAGCATGTGCGGGCCACAGGCTTATATGTCATCAGCTACACCCCTCTGGGGGATGGACCTCAGAGACCTGAAGGCATAAAAGGATTCCCACCATGCACAGCAGAATTCCAAGATGGACGCCAGCACATGGAGTAACATAACCTCAGGGAAAAGGTAGGACCTTGACAGATACAAATGGATAAAAATAGATACAAATACATACAAATGGATACAAATACATACAAATGGATACAAATAGATACACATGGATACAAATAGATACAAATGGATAAAAATACATACAAATGGATACAAATACATACAAATGGATACAAATAGATACACATGGATACAAATAGATACAAATGGATAAAAATAGATACAAATACATACAAATGGATACAAATAGATACAAATACATACAAATGGATACAAATAGATATAAATGGATACATTGTTACAACCGCAAGACTTTTCATATAAAATATAATAGCAGAGCTCTCTGCAAGGGACAGAAGTAATTAAATGCTGGTTGTAAACAGGACGAAAATCGGCCGTTTTTTTACCGTTGGTGGTAACGTCGGCATATTGAACGACCAAATTTTTGTGTTTTTTTTTTTTAAAAAACAGCCGGTTTTCGACCCGTCTATGGCCTGCATTATGTGAACGATTATCTGAATGATTTTTCGGCGGAAAATTGGAAGCGTCGTTTGCTCGGTAATCCGATGGCGCCATCATTGATTTCGAAAATCGGCCGACCGAGTCATAAAGTTCACCCCATATAACAGGCGAAACTTCTGTTCCTTCCAGATCACGGCTCATACGCATATTCTTTTCGGAAAAACGATCGCACCATCATTGAGTGGAAAATCGGTCATTTTTCACGAATTTTCAAACATGCTCGATCACCGAAAAGGGGAGGAACCACGAAAATTGGCCGATGCCATTGACCCAATAACAGAGCGAAAATCGGGCGATTATTCTTAGGACTGATTTTTGGATGAAAAATCGGTCGAATTTCGACCCATGTATGGCCAGCCTTGGGCTGGCCATGCACTCTACAATTTTCTGCCCAATTTCTGCCCAATTTCCTTTAGATTTTTCTTCAGCTATGTAGTGCAAGAGCCATCCTAATTGGATACAATTGAAAGTGTTGTTAGGTTTGACCTCCTATTATATGGTTTTTGGTAAATCTAAACCACAAATCTCAAGAAAATTGTATAATGTATGGCCAGCCTTAGCCTTTGTGGTCTCAGTAAACCCCAGGTAAGATGAATCTATTGAGATCATTTGGAGAATGCCTTTTACATTGGTGGGGGTAAATGTGAGGAACCCCTCTGTCAGGGTCCTGTCCACGGCAGAGGTTCTGGAAGATCTGGCAATTCTGCCAGTACTCTGCATGGCCGCAGAAGTACACATCAGTCTCAGTCTGGTGCCAGACGGCCTTTATAAGGAGGCTCATCACTTTCTCAAGTTGCTGGATGATCTCTAGCTCCCCGTGCCTTGTTCCTGGGTCCTGTTTTCTGTGACTTGACCCGTGATTTCCTGTTACCGACTCGGCTTGCTCCTGGACCCGTCTACTCTGATTACCCCTGATCTAACCTCAGCATGGCTTACGGATACTCTCTCTCTCCCTCATCTGTGAATGACCTCGGATATCCCATCTGACTACGTCCGCTCTGATTCCCACCTGGTACCTGACCTCGGCTTGAACTGACTACCCAGTAAACATTTAAATCCCGGAAGGGCTTGCATACCACGCACAGGCGCCTCCCATCTGCAGACCTATCTCCGTACACCAGCTGTGCTTCTGAGTGGACCACCAACCAGCACTCCTACAGGCGACCTGTGCAACTTTGGGCCTGACTCCTGCTGTCCCACTCTCAGGGGATCCCGGAACTTAGCCGCAAGGGAAGCCCTCTCTCCATTGGCCTCCATCACCAGGTACGTGATACCCTCCCTTAGACTGGCCATAGATTATACAATTTTCTTGAGATTTTTGGTTTAGATTTACCAAAAACAATATAATATGAGGTCAAACCTATACAACACTTTCAGTTGTATCCAATTAGGTGGGCCCTTGCACTACATAGTTCAAGGTAAATCTAAAGGAAACTGGGCAGAAAATTGTATAGTGTATGGGCAGCCTTAGCCTTTATGGTCTCAGGGAACCCCTGGTAACACTAGTCTATGGAGAGTCATTTGGAAAATACGTTTTACATTGGTGGGGGTAAATGTGAGGAACCCCTCTCTTACAGGGGTGGCCAGATTGAGACCCTTGTAGTCACGTTGCTGGCTCTGCCAGGTGGCCTTGGACCTGGAACTCCACGGGCACCATTGGGAGGTCAGCTATCCCTGGAGGAACCCTAGTTGAGAATGGCTGCTCTAGAGTTTCCTCAGAATGGTGCGAAAACCAAAACAACATCTAGTAGACAGCATTTCTACTGATGGAAACACCTTGTTGTCGAGAGAAGTCAGAGGAGAACGACTGTACTGGTTCAAGCCGACAGACAGACAAGTCTATGGTAACGCAGATAGCTGTCCTTTACGACTGTGGTGAGCAGAAAAGATCTCAGAATGCACATGGCAGATGGGATACAACAGAAGAACATTGGGTTCCACTCCTATCAGGAAAAGAAAAGGAAGATGAGACCAGGGGCGGACTGATAACTCATAGGCCCCCGGGCATTAGGGGATCATGGGGCCACCGTGTCCTCGCCCACACCCAAAAAAGCCTATGAAAAAAACAATGTAAGGTACCAGGGGCATCTCATGGGACCCCCTACTAACCCTGGGCCCTCAGGCAGTGCCGGAGTGCTCGAATGGTCAGTCCGCCCCTGGACGAGACCTTAGGTGTGACAGGCTCACTATAACTGGACCGTTAAAGACTAGAAAGATGTAGCCCAGACTGACGAGTCTGGATTTCTGCAAATGGTAGGCCGATGATCACATCTGAATCCAGAAGAACACCATTGGGTCGTGGTAGAACAGGGAATTTACAGCATGAATGTGCCATTGCCTAACCTTGAGAACCTGGGTGGTGAAGTCTTGTCAACGTGGAGAAATATTTGTGAATGGTGGACTCCATGCCACAAAGACAAAAGGGAGGCCCTACCCATTTTTAGTATGGCGTTCCCAATATATTTCTCATTTGGGTGTACAACAAACAACATAAAGCTTCTAGAACGAAGTCAGCTCTTACGTTCGTTAGATATATCTATGCCGTCCTCTACGCCATGGGGTGAACTTTGCCATACGCCGGCGGTGGTCGTAGCAACCTCTTCACAGATTGGCAAATCCTGTAGCGTCTTCCATTTACTGAACTTGTCCATTCCTCTAGACAGTATGACTTTTTTGGTTCCTTGCTTGGCGCTCAGGTGCAGCTGGTGTCCATAGAGTGACAGGTACCCCCTGCTGTCGCAGAACCAGGCCTGGTTCTTCCGGGCTTCGCACGGATCCGTTTTCAGAGCGGGCAGCTCTCGTGGCTTGATCACCGTTAGGCACCGTTTACTCTTCACATTGATGATGGACTTGGTGCCCGGCTCCCAGGTCCAGTATTGGTGGTCGGCGTTCACCTTACACTTGGCCAGAGAGACTCGTCCGGTGTCATCTGCTGCATGGATACACTTCTCCAGTTGAACGTTTTTGACCATGAACATTTGGCCCTGTGTGACTACAGATAAAAATCATAAATATATATATTTTTTTTAATCAAGCAAACTTTTATTGAGAGGAACAGATATGCAGCCACATTTCACATTCAACAACAAAAAACCAAAAGGACAAATACACAAACAAGTAACGCATTATACAAATTTTGGAGCCTTTGTCGCAGGCAAGGAAAGGAGGACCAGCTTAGGAACCACCAATATAATGAATTTACAAAAGATAATTATTCCTCCTCCTCCTCCTCCTCCTCGTCACAAGTAGATGTAGAGTCGAGCCATCTACAGGCGGCACGGGTGCGCAAAAGTACGTACAAATACGTGATGTTTCATCTCCGAGTAGGGGGCGCATACACCCTACCCACGCTGCCATTCACTGCTGCGGCTGTCAATCACTGAGTCCTGGCTGGTGATTACCTGCCGGCGCCTGGTGATTACCGAGGATCTCCAGCGGGGAGGAGAACTTTTTTGTTTACGAACAGTTCTCTCTGTCGGCTCGGGCACAGCACAGCTCAGCACAGCCATCCAGAACAGTGTGATTACAGTGAAGCACCCCCCCCCCCACCCGCCCCCTAGTAAAACACTCCCAGCACACAGTTAACCACTTGATCACCCCTCATGTTAACTCCTTCCTGCCCAGCACTGTAGATTCGCGCCATCTATCCCAAACTTCGTGATACTTAGCAGGGCATCCTCTATGCATAGAAATGACCTTCTTATATGGTAAAGTACTACCGTATTTTTCGCTCCATAAGACGCACTTTTCCCCCCCCCAAAAAGGGGGGAAAATGTCAGTGCGTCTTATGGAGCAAATATGGAGTGGCCGGTCCGGTATTTCCGCCGCCACCACTGTGTCAGAATACTGGGCCGGCCGCTCGTCTCTTCTTTGCAGCAGAACCTTACCTGTTCCTTGGTCCAGCTGTGTCCGCAGTCTCTGGTCATCCCCTGTACTGTGTCCGCAGTCTCTGGTCATCCCCCGTACTGTGTCCGCAGTCTCTGGTCATCCCCCGTACTGTGTCCGCAGTCTCTGGTCATCCCCTGTACTGTGTCCGCAGTCTCTGGTCATCCCCTGTACTGTGTCCGCAGTCTCTGGTCATCCCCTGTACTGTGTCCGCAGTCTCCGGTCATCCCCTGTACTGTGTCCGCAGTCTCCGGTCATCCCCTGTACTGTGTCCGCAGTCTCCGGTCATCCCCTGTACTGTGTCCGCAGTCTCCGGTCATCCCCTGTACTGTGTCCGCAGTCTCCGGTCATCTCCTGTACTGTGTCCGCAGTCTCTGGTCATCTCCTGTACTGTGTCCGCAGTCTCCGGTCATCCCCTGTACTGTGTCCGCAGTCTCTGGTCATCCCCGGTACTGTGTCCGCAGTCTCCGGTCATCCCCGGTACTGTGTCCGCAGTCTCCGGTCATCTCCGGTACTGTTTCCGCAGTCTCCGGTCATCTCCTGTACTGTGTCCGCAGTCTCCGGTTATCCCCTGTACTGTGTCCGCAGTCTCCGGTCATCCCCTGTACTGTGTCCGCAGTCTCCGGTCATCCCCTGTACTGTGTCCGCAGTCTCCGGTCATCTCCTGTACTGTGTCCGCAGTCTCCGGTCATCTCCTGTACTGTGTCCGCAGTCTCTGGTCATCTCCTGTACTGTGTCCGCAGTCTCTGGTCATCTCCTGTACTGTGTCCGCAGTCTCTGGTCATCTCCTGTACTGTGTCCGCAGTCTCTGGTCATTTCCTGTACTGTGTCCGCAGTCCATTGGTTCAGAATATTTTTTTTCTTGTTTTCCTCCTCTAAAACCTAGATGCATTTTATAGAGCGAACAATACGGTATTTACCTCAGCTATCCATTGTAAAAACGTAGGCGTCAGCGCCTGCAACCACATACGGGCAAGTAGAAATCTAGCCACAAATAGCGTCTCATGCAAAAAAAGAGCCTGAATTTGTCGGTTTCTGAGCTAGGAAGAAGTCAAAGCAGACACTGTGTCAGGGTCCTGTCCATGGCAGACGTTCTGGAAGATCTGGAATTTCTGCCAGTACCCTGCATGGCCGCAGTAGCACACATCAGCCTCAGTTTGGTGCCAGACGGCTTTTATAAGGAGGCTCATCACTTCCTCAAGTTGCTGGATGATCTCTAGCTCCCCGTGCCTTGTTCCTGTTTCCTGTGTTATTGTGACCTGTGATTTCCTGATACCGACTCGGCTTGTTCTTGGACCTGTCTACTCTTGGGGGAGGTGACTATTTTAGATGCCTTGCTAATTTATGGAATTTAGAGATTCCCAAGATGGATGGATAGATAAAAATATAGATACCGTATTTTCCGGCGTATAAGACGACTTTTTACCCCTTGAAAATCTTCTCAAAAGTCGGGGGTCGTCTTATACGTCGGTAACGGCATGCTGACATTTTTTAGGGGGCGATGCCGCCGCCCCCCCCCCCTTCCAACAGAAAGGAAACTAAGTACAGGGGTGGGCAGGGGCTGCTGTCTCTTACCTGGATCCGGTCCAGGAAGCGCGGCTGCTCCTTCATTCAGTTCGTCCACTGGATGTTCGCGCGGCTGCTCGGCTGCGGCTCCTCACCGGTGATTGGCCGCCAGAACTGTAGCTCAGGAAAGGCACACAGGTGGCCAATCACCGGCGAGGAGACGGAGCTGAGCGGCCCTGCAAAAATCGAGTGAAGGAGATGCAGGTAAGTGTGCCGTGCTTATGTGCTGCTGCAACCACATATGCTGGCTGCAGCAGCACCATACTGGAACAGGGGTCAGCAAGTGTCAGTGGGAGGAATAGTGCCCCATCATTGGTGTCACTGATACCAACGATGGGGCACTATTCCTCCCCCCCACTGACACCAACGATTGGGCACCATTCCTCCCCCCCCACTGACACCAATGATGGGGCACTATTCCACCCTCCACTGACACCAATCATGGAGCACTATTCCACCCCCCACTGACACCAATGATGGGATACTATTCCTCCCCCCCACTGACACCAACGATGGGGTACTTTTCCTCCCCCCCACTGACACCAACGATGGGGCACTTTTCCTCCCCCCCACTGACACCAACGATAGGGCACTATTCCTCTCCCCCCCCCACTGACACCAATGATGGGGCACTATTCCACCCCCCACTGACACCAATGATGGGGCACTATTCCACCCCCCACTGACACCAATGATGGGGCACTATTCCACCCCCCACTGACACCAATGTTGGGACACTATTCCTCCCACTGACACCAATGTTGGGACACTATTCCTCCCACTGACACCAAAGATGGGGCACTATTCCACTGACACCAATGATGGGGTGCTATTCCCCCCACTGATACTAATGATGGGGCACTATTCCTGCCACTGATACCAATGATGGGGCACAATTCCCCCCACTGACACCGATGATGGGGCGCTATTCCTCCCACTGACACCAATGATGGGGTGCTATTCCTCCCACTAATACCAATGATGGGGCACTATTCCTCCCACTGACACCAATGATGGGGCACTATTCCTGCCACTGACACCAATGATGGGGCACTATTCCTCCCACTGATACCAATGATGGGGCACTATTCCTCCCACTGACACCAATGATGGGGCGCTATTCCTCCCACTAATACCAATGATGGGGCACTATTCCTCCCACTGACACCAATGATGGGGCACTATTCCTCCCACTGATACCAATGATGGGGCACTATTCCTCCCACTGACACCAATGATGGGACACTATTTCTCCCACTGACACCAATGATGGGGCACTATTCCTCCCACTGACACCAATGATGGGGCACTATTCCTCCCACTGACACCAATGATGGGGCACTATTCCTCCCACTGACACCAATGATGGGGCACGATTCTTCCCACTGGTGTGCACTGGAAGAGGGGTAGTCTTATACGGCGAGTATAGCCCAAACAGTACATTTTAACAGGAAAAGTAGGGGGTCGTCTTATACGCCGGAAAATACAGTAAATACATTTTATCCAAATGTTTTTAACCAAATGCAATTGCCACTTGCTTAACCGCTTCCCGACCGCCCTACAGCAGAAATATTGCTACAGGCGGCACGGGTGCGCAAAATTACGTATAAATACGTGATGTTTCATCTCCGGGTAGGGGGCGCACACACCCTACCCACGCTGTCATTACCTGCCGGTGCCTGGTGATTACCGAGGATCTCCAGCGGGGAGGAGAACTTTTTTGTTTATGAACAGTTCTCCTCCCTGTCGGCTCGGGCACAGCACAGCTCAGCACAGCCTAGCACAGCCATCCAGAACAGTGTGATTACAGTGAAGCACACCCCCAGCCCGCCCCCAAGTAAAACACTCCCACCACACAGTTAACCGCTTGATCACCCCTCATGTTAACCCCTTCCTGCCCAGCGCCGTTAGTACAGCGTCAATGATTTTTTTTTAGCACTGATCACTGTACTGGTGTCAATGGGGATGTCAGTGACACCAAGTCAGTTCCCCCCCCCCCTCAGCATTAGAATGTCCGCCGCAGTCCCGCTATAAGTCGCTGATCGCGCCATTACTAGTAAAAATGTTTAAAAATTTAAAAATCCCAGTATCTATACCGCCATTTGTAAACGCTATAATGTTTACATAAACCAATTAATTTACACGTATTGGGATTTTTTTAAGCAAAGACACGGAGCAGAATACATTTTGGTCGAAATTTATGACGAAATTTGATTTTTTTATTGGACATGTTTTATAGCAAATAGTCAAAAATATTGTTTTTTTCTCAAAATTTTCAGTCTTTTTTTTTTTTTTAAATATAAAAAAAAACAAAAACGCACAGGCGATCAAATACCACCAAAAGAAAGCTAAATTTGTGGGGAAAAAAAGATGTAAATTTAATTTGGGTGCAGAGTTGCACGACCGCGCAATTGTAATTTAAAGTAAGTAAAAAAATGGCCTGGTCAGGAAGGGGCGGAAATCCTCTGGAGGGCGAGTGGATAATCTGTGGTATAGGCAAACAGCTCTGAGACTTCCTGGGCGGTCACGCAGCCTCATAGGGTTACGGTTTTGCCCTTACTTAAGCAGGCCATACATGGGTCGAATTCCGAACAATTTTTTGATTGAAAATCGAAAACATCTTTCGCACTGTAATCCGATGGTGCCACCAATGATTGTGAAAATCGGTCCTTTTTTTACGAATTTTCCAGCATGCCCGATAAATGGGGAGGAACCACAAAGATCAGCCGGTGCCATTGCCCCACTAACAGAGCGAAAATCGTCCGATTATTCTTAGGTCCAATTTTCGAACGAAAAATCGTTCGGAAATCGACCCAAGTATGGCCGGCCTTACTTACATCCAACAAGTTTCAGACAATGGAGACTCCTTCATTACAGAATTGTTCCCTGTGAACTGCTGCAATTAAGCATTCAGCAGAGGATGATAATTAGGGTTGAGTTTAAATTGTCCTATGCAAAACTTGTCCCCCCCCTCCCGCCCACCATGCCGATCACCCTCCCTGAGCACATCTGATTCACCCAGCTGCCTGGGCCCCCACAGTGCCGGCTTCCCGCCTCTTCTTCCCACTGGCAGCTGCAAGCTTACAATAGGATCCTTCAGGATGGAGAGTGGGGGAAGGGTCCGATAAATATGTCACGTTAACCAGCCCCTTCCTTTCCTAAATGAACACAATGAGCGATTGGTACTGATCACTCACTGTGTCCATTCATAAATGCCTGGGCCCCCACAGTGCCGGCTTCCTGCCTCTTCTTCCCACTGGCAGCTGCAAGCACACAATAGGATCCTTCAGGATGGAGAGTGGGGGAAGGGTCCGATAAATATGTCACGTTAACCAGACCCTTCCTTTCCTGAATGAACACAATGAGAGATTGGTACTGATCACTCACTGTGTCCATTCATAGTTGAAGCCTAGTAAACTGTTGTTGTTTTTTGGGAGGGGGGCCCTGTCAGGTTGGCTGTATGGGGCTCCGTGGTTTCTAACAGCAGCCCTGCTCCTATCTTCTCCCATCGTCAGGGTTGCAACTTTAATCAGATTCCTCAGCATTTGAGAAATTTCAGGAGTGTCAGATGACTGTATTCCCCGCTGCACAATGTGGTTTCTTCCTCAGACCCTATATCCTATAGTGACGGGGACTGGAGGTAGCATCAAAGGGCTGGTTGTATCTGCAAGATTATATGGGGCAGCACAGTGGCTAAGTGGTTAGCACTTCCACCTGGCAGTACTCGGGTCATTGGTTCAAATCCCAGCCACGGCACCACCTGCCTGGGGTTTGCATGTTCTCCCTGTGCCTGTGTGGGTTTTTTCCAGGTACTCCAGTTCCCTCCCACACTCCAAAGACATGCTGGTAGGTTAATTGGCTCCTGTCTAAATTGGCCCTAGTATGTGTATGTATGAATGTGAGTTAGGGACCTTAGATTGTACGCCCCTTGAGGGTTAGGGACTGATATGAATGTACAATATATATGTAAAGTGCTGTGTAAATTGACAGCTCTATACAAGCACCTGAAATAATAAAATAAATTACCGTACTAATTAGTTTTTTTGTATTTCATTTTATTTTGTGGTTGATTTTAAGTCGGTGGCCACTTTTAGCTGCTGTCCAGTCCATAGAAAACTTTTTTGTGCTGCAATGTTTCCCTTAAAAATAGACTTGTTTCAGGGGTGGTATTTTGAGGTTTTCATTTATTTTGGGGATATATTGTTGCTTATTCTATGTCGATAGGGCTTTTATTTTAAGTATTTTAAGTATACAGGTGTACCTCGGTTTACGAATTTAGTGCGTTCTGCGGGACTTTTCATATTGTGAAAAAGTCATAAACTGAAACGCGGTTTCCCATAGGAATGCATTGAAAACCAATTAATCCGTTCCGGAGGTCAGAAAAAAGTTTAAAAAAAGTATTTTATCTGTTCAAAACTCTTTATAAAGTGCACTTTAAAGGCATAAATACTGTACAGGGACATGATTAAAAATTAATTCATAAATGCATTGAAAACCAATAATCCGTTCCCGTAATGATCCGTTCCGGAGGTCAGAAAAAAGTACAAAAAAAATCTTATCTGTTCAAAACTCTTTATAAAGTGCACTTTAAAGGCACGGGGCCAGCGCTATAAACCTCCCAGGTGTAATGCATCCTGGGGAAACTCGCTTCGTATTGCGAAAAAAAATTGGAAACCGAGGCATTATTTTCAGTGGATTTTCATTCGTAAACCGAAAATTACGTTAACCGAGGCGTTCATAAACCGAGGTACGCCTATACACTTTTTTTCTGCTGCAAGGCTCCCCTTCATAAAAAAAGGCAGGTTTTTGGTTTCAGGGGTTGAATTTTGAGGATTTAATTTCTTTTGTGGGTTTTTAAAAAATTTTTTTATGATGATAGGGCCTTTTTAGATTTTGTGGTGCTCAAAACGAAGCATACACTTGTTACTGATCATATTCTTGGAGCTGCCTTTGGCTTGCAACATGAGCTAATTCAAAGCTAACGGCAAGAGCGGCGTGCACCTGAACCACCTCGTGTTACATCACTCACATCCAGCACAACCCCCTATTACCCGGGATAAAATAAAAGTTAGGTTTACACTGTTTAGGCCTATTATCCCTGATTAACCCCTCACCCTCTAGAGGATTTCCCCCCCTTCCTGACCAGGCCATTTTTTGCAATAGGCGCTGCATTACTTTTACTGACAATTGCGCGGTCATGCAACGTTGCACCCAAATTAAATTTAAGTCCTTTTTTTCCCACAAATTGAGCTTTCTTTCAGTGGTATTTGATCGCCTGTGCCTCTTTTTGTTTTTGTGCTATAAAAAAAAAAAGACCGACAATTTTCAGAAAAAAACAATATTTTTGACTTTTTGCTATTAACCACCTCCCACCCGCCATATAGTATTATGATGGACGCAAGGCGGTTCTTTCGTTCTGAGAGGACGTCATATAACGTCCTCCCATTCTCACTGTGCATGCGCGGCTAAGGGAGCGCGCACCGCGGCGATCGGCGGTGCGCTGTGTCCCTCGGACACAGCGGATCACCGATCATGGAAAGAGCCGAAGACGTCGGCTTGGTCATGTGATCAGCTGTGTCCAATCACAGCTGATCACATGTAAACAGTGAAATGTCGATTATCGGCATTTCTCTCCTCTCGAGCTGTCACGCTGACAGAGGAGAGGAGAGGAGGTAATCAGCTTTCCGCGGAGGGGACATCTACACTGATCATCAGAGCACTGATGATCAGTGTGTCCTGATGATCAGTGTAGCCCCAGCAGTGCCACCTGTCAGTGTCCATCAGTGCCTTATGTCAGTGCTCATCAGTGCCTCGTGGCAGTGCCCATAAGTGCCACATATCAGTGCCTACCAGTGCACATCGATGCCACATATCAGTGCCCATCTGAGCTGCCTTTCAGTGTCACCCGTCAGTGCCACCTATCAATGCCAATCAGTGCCGCCAGTCAGTGCCGCCTATCAGTGCCAGTCAGTGCCGCCTATCAGTGCCAGTCAGTGCTGCCTATCAGTGCTAGTCAGTGCCGCCTATCAGTGCCATGTATCAGTGCTGCCTTTCAGTGATACCTGTCAATGCCCATCAGTGCCACCTACCAGTGCCTCCTCATCAGTGCCACCTATCAGTGTCCATCAGTGCAGCCTATCAGTGCCCATCAGTGCAGCCTCATTAGCGCACATCAGTGAAGGAGAAAAATCACTTATTTACAAAATTGTATAACAAAAACTAAGAAAAAACATTTTTTTTTCAACATTTTCAGTGGTTTTTGGTTTGTTTAAGAAAAAATAAACCCCGAGGTGATTAAATACCACCAAAATAAAGCTCTGTCACAAAAAAATTATAAAAATTTCATATGGGTACAGTGTTGCATGACTGCGCAATTGTCATTCAAAGTGTGACAGCGCTGAAAGCTGGAAATTGGCCTGGGCAGGAAGGGGGTATAAGTGCCCGGTGGGTAGGAAGGGGGTATAAGTGCCCGGTGGGCAGGAAGGGGGTAGAAGTGCCCTGTAGGCAGGAAGGGGGTAGAAGTGCCCTGTAGGCAGGAAGGGGGGTAGAAGTGCCCTGTAGGGTGATGTGTGCGCAAACCAGGGACGATTCCAGGCACGGGGGGTCTTCAGCGACAGGCAGGCAATCTCCCCCCTAGGCTTGGGGCCTCAGCCGAGCTCCCTCCGTGACTGGACAGCAGATTGGAGACTCGGGCAACAGGCGGCAATCTACCGCTGGGCAGGGGTCTTGGGCAACAGGTGGCAACCTACCCCTGGGCAGGGGTCTCGGTCAACAGATGGCAACCTTCCACTGGGCAGGGGCCTCGGGCAACAGGCGGCAACCTTCCACTGGGCAGGGGCCTCGGGCAACAGGCGGCAACCTTCCACTGGGCAGGGGCCTCGGGCAACAGGCGGCAACCTTCCACTGGGCAGGGGCCTCGGGCAACAGGCGGCAATCTACCCCTGGGCAGGGGTCTCGGGCAACAGGCGGCAACCTACCATTGGGCAGGGGCCTCGGGCAACAGGCGGCAACCTACCACTGGGCAGGGGCCTCGGGCAACAGGCGGCACCCTACTACTTGGCAGGGGCCTCGGGCAACAGGCAGCACCCTACTACTGGGCAGGGGCCTCGGGCAACAGGCGGCAATCTACCCCTGGGCAGGGGTCTCGGGCAACAGGCGGCAACCTACCCCTGGGCAGGGGTCTCGGGGACTCTAGCTCAGCACAGATCCCACCCAGCTTTCTAGGGACATTGGGTTCACGGGGACTCAACGGGTAGCGATGGCTCAAGCACTCAGGGGCACCACAGGTAGCTATACTCCGGGCATGCCATCAGGACACGGGTGGTCAGTGCACACAGCGGGGCAGTTCGGAACACGGGTGGTTGGTGCACACAGCGGGGACAGTTCAGGACACAAGTGGTCGGTGCACACACCGGGGACAGTTCAGGACACGGGTGGTCAGTGCGCACAACAGGCACAGTTCAGGACACAGGTAGTCAGTGCGCACAACAGGGACAGTTCAGGACACAGGTAGTCAGTGCGCACAACAGGGACAGTTCAGGACACGGGTGGTCGGGGCACACAGCGGGGACAGTTCAGAACATGGGTGGTCGGTGCACACAGCGGGGACAGTTCAGGACACAGGTGGTCAGTGTGCACAACAGGGACAGTTCAGGACACGGGTGGTCGGGGCACACAGCTGGGACAGTTCAGGACACGGGTGGTCGGTGCACACAGCGGGGACAGTTCAGGACACAGGTGGTCAGTGCGCACAACAGGGACAGTTCAGGACACGGGTGGGCGATGCACACAGCGGGGACAGTTCAGGACACGGGTGGGCGGTGCACACAGCGGGGACAGTTCAGGACACGGGTGGGCGGTGCACACAGCGGGGACAGTTCAGGACACGGGTGGGCGGTGCACACAGCGGGGACAGTTCAGAACACGGGTGGGCGGTGCACACAGCGGAGACAGTTCAGGACACTCACGGTAAGCAGCTTGCAGACCCTCAGCGGCGGGCGGCTCCAGACAGGGATGACCAGCGGTCAGCGTTCCAGGGACAACCAGCAATCAGCAGACAGCAGCAGCTCCCAGGGCACTCAGCAGCAGACAGCTTCCAGGGACACGCAGCCACGGACAGTGTGCAGGCTCCCTCAGCAGCAGCTCCCAGGGCACTCAGCAGCAGACAGCCTCCAGGGACACGCAGCCACGGATAGTATGCAGGGTCCCTCAGCAGCAGCTCCCAGGGCACTCAGCAGCAGACAGGGTGCAAGGGTACCCAGTAGACAGGCTTACAGACTGGCAGAGTCTCAGCTGTGGGGTCTGACCTTTGAGGAGAAGGCTCATGCAGTGCTGTGGAGACTCCCAACCCTGGGTTATTGCAGAGGGCTACAGTCCTGACCTTTTGGGGGTCTGCAGAGTGCGCAGGGGGAGTGGCTGGGGAGGCTCGGTCCCCCTCACCCGAGCCTCCCAGCATCTTTCTGGGAGCAAGATGATTCCAGCAGCATGGACAGGAACAGAGAGAGGAGGGCTGCTTCCTGTGCGGGTCTTTTGAAAACCAAATGGGACGCGGCTAGGTTGCCTCGGCAACGGCTGGCCCAGCCCTGTCCATGGAAGCCCCACAGACATCGGAATGTGCAAGCGGGAAGGGAGGGGTGGAGGGATATGGCGGGATATGGGAGAGGCACTGGCAGTCCGTGACAAAGTGGTCACAGGTAGGGATCAGGCGGCAGCATAGTCGAGGAACAAGCCAGAGGTCGATAATAAATGGTCACAGGTTGGGACAGGGTGGAAGCATAGTCGAGGACAAGCCAAGGCAGGCTGAAATAGTTAATAATTTACCACTTTTCAGTGCATTCTGGGCATTTGGGAGGTTCTCCTGTGCTTATCTTTAAAAAACACTTCTAAACGCCAACGCACATAAACGCTTCTAAACAGGCATTTTTTAACCTACGTTTTCCAGCAGTCAGTTTCCATCGTTCAGTAGTGTCCCGTGTACATGGGGCTTTAGACTGTCTCGGCGGTTGAAATCTCTTAAAAAAAAAAAATCTTCCCTGAAGAAGCCCGTGAGGACGAAACATGTAGGGAGTAACTACAATTATATAATCAAGTTTGAATCTCAGTTCCACTCTTGGTACTGAAATTTTTTTTATGTTCCTGTTTTTTTTTTGTTTAAAAAAAACAAAAAAAAAAATGAAATAAAAATGATATAACTTTTTAATATGTTTGGTATTAATGTTCATGCTCCCTGAAAGTCCCATCTTCTCTATTGAATATCTGCAGTTTTAAGGGATGTGGTGCAATAATCGTATCTGGTTGCTCACTCGCCACTTTACTGTGACTACCGCTGTAAGAAGGCGATGGTGCGCTTCACAATCTACAGCTGAAATTGTATTTTTCTTTTCCTTTATGTGTGTTATTAGATGTCTGTCCTGGCATCCACCGATAAGAGTCCCCGGGGAAGATCCTTGTCTGAAGTTTTCTAACAGAGGCAGGAATTGCGGGTGAGTACGGCAGGAAAGACCATGCAGATATCACAAGAAAGTAAAGTGTATTGTGACAGAAGCCGGCCGAATACAGCGTTTCCTGATAACAATCGATCTGTGGAGGTGAATGGCATACAGGGCGCTAATCTCCTGTCTTCATCCTGCCAAATCCCGAAACTACAATGAGACTGAACCCGGCCCTCCGTGCTGAACATCCTCCCCCCGAAACCTTCTATTGTTCTGGCTCCCGATCTCCATCCACCTGAATCTCCATGCGGCTCTGGAAAGAGCCAGTCCACCCAAAACTGATATATAAAAAGACGGAGCTGACGATCATAGGAAGTAAATGGGTAGTTGTGAAATAAAAATAAATAAATGATATTAACCACTTCCCGTCCAGTGCAGGGGAGGGTTGCCGTTCATAAACGACGCCCGCCATTTTGGATTGTGCGCGCTCCCTGGGAACACCGATCGCTGTACCGGACCTCTGTGTGAAGTCCCGATCATGTGATCACTGATTGGCCAATCAGTGATCACATGAATAGGTGTAAGCAAGATGTCACTTGCTGACATCATTGCTTACTACGTGTGAAATCTGTGAATGATCACAGAGATCACATGGTACAGGGCTATTCACAACAGCCTTGTACCATGTGACAAGCTGTGACCAATCACAGCTCTCACAGTATTTCTCAATGGCTGCAAGAATGGTTATCTTCTCCTTCTCACCCCTTTACTTGTTTCCATTCTTCTCTCCTTTAACCCATTAACATCATTCTTTTATTGCGGCATGACATCAGCAGATTGGACCATCCCTTATGGATCACACTCATGGAGAAGGATGAGAACCCTTCCTGGACTTTAAGGGCCAGTTCACACCACATGCAGTACAGTGCGGGGTTTTTTTCTGCATCAAAAACGCATTGATAGTAGGTTCCATGGCAGGGGCGGACTGACAACTCATGGGGCCCCCGGGCATTAGGGGATCATGGGGCCCCTGTGTCCTTGCCCAAACTCAAAAAAGCCTATGAAAAAGGTACCAGGGGCATCTTATGGGGCCCCCTACTGACCCCGGGCCCAGTGCAGGGGGTCCACCCTCATGATACTGAGAAATCATGGCTGCAGTGCAGGGGGTCCACCCTCATTATACACAGAGATCCTGGGCGCAGTGCAGGGGGGTCCACCCTCATCATACTGAGAAATCATGGCTGCAGTGCAGGGGGTCCAGCCTCATTATACAGAGAGATCAAGGGCGCAGTGCAGGTGGTCCACCCTCATGATACTGAGAGATCATGGGTGCAGTGCAGGGGGTCCAGCCTCATTATACAGAGAGAACATGGGTGCAGTGCAGGGGGTCCAGCCTCATTATACAGAGAGATCATGGGCGCAGTGCAGGGGGTCCAGCCTCATTAGATCATGGGCGCAGTGCAGGGGGTCCACCCTTATGATACTGAGAGATCATGGGTGCAGTGCAGGGGTCCACCCTCATGATACTGAGAGATCATGGGTGCAGTGCAGGAGTCCACCCTCATTATACAGAGAGATCATGGGTGCAGTGCAGGGGGTCCACCCTCATTATACAGAGAGATCATGGGCGCAGTGCAGGGGGTCCAGCCTCATTATACAGAGAGATCATGGGCGCAGTGCAGGGGGTCCAGCCTCATTATACAGAGAGATCATGGGCGCAGTGCAGGGGGTCCAGCCTCATTATACAGAGAGATCATGGGCGCAGAGCAGGGGGTCCACCCTCACTATACAGAGAGATCATGGGTGCAGTGCAGGGGGTCCACCCTCACTATACAGAGAGATCATGGGCGCAGTGCAGGGGGTCCACCCTCACTATACTGAGAGATCAAGGGTGGAGGCAGTAGGGCCTTACACCCCCAGGTAGTTATGAATGCGAGGGTCTTATCCCATTAGATGATCACATGCTTCATCGAGTTACTTTACCTCATTATTATATTTTATTGCACATAAAATGTATCTGTATTATTATTGTTATTATTTTTATTATTATTATTATTATTATTATTATTATTAATAATAATAATAATATCATTGTACAAGTATCTGTATTATTATTATCACCATTATTAATATTGTTGTACATATCTTTATAATTATTATCATTGTACAAGTATCTGTATTATTATTGTATATTATTATTTACATGCATCTTTATTATTATTTTAATTGAACATATATCTTTATCATTACAAATGTATTGTGATTGTTCTACATGCATATTTTAATAGTATTATTGTACATGTATTTATATTATTGTTACATGTATAATTATGATTATAAATATTATTTACATTATTATTATTGCATGTTTTTATTATTTCTTTTATTATTATTGTTGTGCGTGTTTCTTTATTATTCTTTTCTTGTTTTTTTATTATTTTCTTCTAAAACTGATCAGAAGCAAAAAAAAAAAAAATCACTTTGCTTGAGTAAAACCTGTAAAAAAGTATTTCTGATTGGTTGATCAGTTGTTCTGTCTTATCAGTTTGCTGCTCACCTCCACTAACTGAGTAAGGGGAACAGCAACGTTTAAAAGTATGATCATAACAAACAACCAAACAACCATTCAACCAATCACAATTATTTTTTTTCCATTTATTTTTTTTTGTTTTTTTTTCTTTATTATTATTATTACTGTTATTGTACAAGCATCTTTTTATTATTATACATGTATCTTTATTATTATTTTATTATTATTTCTTATTACTATTTTACTATTTTCTTTTAAAACTGATGAAAAGAGAAAAAAAAATCACTTTGTTGGAGTAAAACCTGTGAAAGATGAATTCTGATCGCTTGTTCCATCTTATCAGTTTGCTGCTCACTCAGCTAATTGAGTAATTATTGTACATGTATTATTGTACATGTATCATTATTATTATTATTATTGTTATTATTATTAGTAGTAATATTTTATTCATGTATATTTTTATTCCTATTATTATTGTACATGTATCATTATAATAATTTTTCTTCTTATTATTATTATTAGTAATATTGTTATTCATGTATATTTTTATTATTATTATTATACATCTACTTTGGTATTATAATTATTATTGTTATTATTAGTAGTAGTAATATTTCTTTTTCATGTATATTTATTATTATTATTGTTCTTATTATTAATAGTAATATTTGTATTCTTAATATTAATGTAAATGTGTTATTATTATTATTATTAGTAATATTTTTATTCATGTATATTTTTATTCTTATTATTATTGTACATGTATCATTATTATTATTATTGTTCTTATTAATAGTAATATTTTTATGTCTATAGTTATTCTTATTATTATTGTACATGTACCTTTGTAATTATAATTATTATTGTTCTTATTATTATTAGTAGTAATATTTTTATTCATGTATATTTATTATTATTGTTCTTATTATTATTAGTAGTAATAATATTTGTATTCTTAATATAAATGAAAATGTGTTGTTGTTATTATTATTGTTATTATTAGTAATATTTTTATTCATGTATATTTTTATTCTTATTATTATTGTACATGTATCATTATTATTATTATAATTATTGTTCTTCTTATTAATAGTAATATTTGTATTCATGTCTATAGTTATTCTTATTAATATTGTACATGTACCTTTTGTTATTATTAAAACTGTTATTGTTCTTATTATTGTACATGTATCATTAATATTATTATAATTCTTTTTATTCTTCTTCTTATTATTATTAGTAATATTTTTATTCATGTATATTTGTATTCTTCTCATTATTGTACATGTATTATTATTATTATTATATTTATTGTTATTATTAGTAATATTTTTATTCATGTCTATATTTATTCTTCTTATTATTGTACATTATTTTTATTATTATTATGGTTTTTATTATTATTATTAGTAATATTTTTGTTCATGTCTATTTTTATTCTTATTATTATTGTACATGTAACTTTGTTATTATTTTCCTATTATTTCTTCTTGTTATTTTCTTCTAAAGCTGATCAAAAGACACAAAAAAAAAGAACTTTGCTGGAGTAGAATCTGTGAATGATGAATTCTGATTGCTTAATCAGTTGTTCAGTTCGCTGGTCAAGGCAAGCAGGAAAGTTTAAATGTATGATAATACAGAACAACCAATCAAAGTTCATTTTTTTCCATTAAATGTTTTTGTTTTTTTTTGCTTTTTTTTTTTTTGTTGTCTAACACTTCAAAAGCCGAATGCATTTTGCACAAACCAGCAGATAATTTGCACAAATGACACGGATGACTACGTAAAAAAAAAAAAAAGGCACTTACCTTGCAGAAGGACACAGCAGAGGGTCAGAGAGGCCAGGACCAAACTGGACATCATTTTTTTTTTTTGCTGTAAATCTTGCCTTTTTTTGAAAATGAGTAGCAAGTTCTGTACAGGGCTCAGAGTGCTGAGTGTGGAGATGGGGTGTCCATTCCTTTTGGGAGGTGAGGGGGGGGAGGCGTGCGCAGAGCGCGAATAAAAATCGAGAAGAAAGTTCAGAGTTTGTCCTTTGTGAGCCGTCTGCCTGTGAGGGGAGAATGTTAATCAGGCCGTGGTCCTGCATCCTCTCCTCCTCCTCCTTCCCGTCCTCACTTCACAGGCAGAACAATAGACCCGAGATCAAGTCCATTGCACTTTACTCAACAACATCCTCCGCATTGATATTCTTCTAGTACTTCTCTTGCCTCAATTATTTTTTTTTTGTTTCTGTTTTTTTTTTTGTTTTTTTTTTTTAAATAAAAGCTTTAGATAAAAAAAATTACCGCACTCCGTCATAAATTCCGTCATTTGATTACACGCATGTTATGGGGGTCCAGGAGATAGTAGGAGAGATCAGTATACACAACACGGATCCCGTGTCCATGACACATTGTATGTAGGGGTTCAATGAGTTCAGGCAGCTGACATGGCGGCGTCCCCGGGGGTCTCTCTGCTACAAATCGCTAATGTGAGCGATGAACAAATTCACAGATTCCAAAGAATACAACTGACTTCTCCTGATCAGAAATACAAAAAAAAAACAATAGGATCGTTGTAAAGAAATCACCCCTCTGATAGGATCACCCTTCAGGGCCGATGCTAGACGATTCTGTGCCCTAGGCAAGAAAGCAATCACTTGCCCCCCCTCAAAATAAAATTATATCTATCTATCTATCTATTATTATTATACAGTATTTATAAAGCGCCAACAGCTTGCTCAGCGCTGTACATTACAATGGGAGACAATACATGAGACAGTACAATAACAATACAATATAATACATGAGGGGTTCGAGGGCCCTGCTCCTTGGAGCTTACAATCTAGGAGGGAGGGGATAGTGGTACAGGAGGAAAAGCTGTGGGGGATGGAGTGGTAGGAAGAGTGGAGGAGATCGGCAATTAGCAGGGGGCGGGGTAGGCTTCCCTGAAGAGGTGGGTTTTCAGGGTGCGCCTAAAGGAGAGGAGAGTAGGTGATAGTCTGATGGATTGGGGTAGGAAGTTCCAGAGGATGGGTGATGCCCTGGAGAAGTCCTGGAGGCGGGCATGGGAGGAGGAGATCAGGGAACTAGAGAGAAGGCGGTCTTGTGAGGAGCGGAGTGTGCGTGTTGGGTGGTACTTGGATATTAGGTCAGTGATGTAGATTGGGGCAGTATGGTGGACGGCTTTGTACGTCAGTGTTAGGATTTTGAATTTGATCCGTTGGGCAATTGGAAGCCAGTGGAGGGATTGGCAGAGGGGGGTGGAGGACACTTAGTAAAGGCCAATGGAGGGATTGGCAGAGGGGGGTGGCAGAGATGGAGCGGTTGGAAAGGTGAATGAGTCTGGCAGCCGTATTCAGGATGGACTGAAGCGGGGATAGCCTGTGGTGAGGCAGGTCAGTGAGGAGGGAGTTGCAGTAGTCGAGTCGTGATATGATGAGGGAGTGGATGAGCTGTTTAGTGATTTCTGGGGTTAGGAACGTGCGGATTTTGGCGATGTTGCGGAGGTGGAGTCTGCACGAGTTTGTTAGTGATTGGACTTGGGGCTGGAAGGATAGATTGGTGTCTAGAATGACACCAAGTACTCTGGCTTGTGGGGCGGGCTGATGGTGGCATTGTTGGACGTGATGGAGAAGTCAGTGGGGGGGGGGGGGGAAGACTAGGAGCTCGGTTTTGGAGAGGTTCAGTTTAAGGAAGTGGAGTGACATCCAATCTGATATGTCGCTCAGTAGGCTTGTGATTCGGGCGGAGACTGAGGGGGTGAGGTGGGGGGGGGGTAGAGAGGTAGATTTGTGTGTCGTCGCCATAGAGGTGGTAGTTGAAGCTGTGAGAGTGTATGATTTGGCCAAGGGAGGAGGTGTAGATGGAGATGAGAAGGGGCCCGAGGACGGAGCCTTGAGGGACCCCAACAGAGAGGGGGAGGTGGCAGCATTATAGGTAACGCTGAAAGAGCGTTGTGACAGGTAGGATGAGAGCCAGGAGAGAGCAGAATCTCTGAGGCCAAGGGAGTGAAGATTTTTGAGGAGGAGGGGGTGGTCGACTGTCGAAAGTCGCGCAGAGGTCGAGGAGTAGGAGCACTGAATAGTGGCCATTAGCTTTGGCGGTTAGCAGGTCGTTGGAGAGTTTGAGTAAGGCAGTTTCAGTGGAGTGTAGGGGACAGAAGCCAGACTGTGGGGGGTCAAGGAGGTTGTTGTCGTTGAGGTGAGAGCTTAGGCGATTGTAGACTAGGCGCTAGAGGAGTTTGAATGTAAATGGGAGCAGGGAGATGGGTCTGAGGTTGTTCGGGTCGTTGGGGTCCAGGGAGGGCTTTTTAAGTATGGGAGTGATGTGTGCGTGCTTCAGAGGGGAGGGGAATGCGCCAGAAGAGGGAGAGATTAAAGATGTGGGTGAGGGAGCGTAGGATGGAGGGGGAGGGAGGTCGTAGGAGTTGTGAGGGGATTGGGTCGAGGGGGCAGGTGGCGAGGCGGGCTTCAGAGAAGACCTTAGTGACCTCCTCGGTGGTAGTAAGGTTGAAGTAGTGGAGTGTTGGGGGGGCTTCAGTGTGAGGGATGTTAGGTGGGGTGGAGGTCTGAGCAGTGGTGAGGCCAAGGGGGAGGGGAGTTGAGGGGGTTGCTGTGTGAGAGGAGATGGGTGAGGAGGAGGTCTGGGCAGCGGCGATGTCCCTGCGAATTGTGTCAATCTTGTTTTTGAAGTGATTGGCAATCTCAAGGGTGGTGAGTGAGGTACTGGGTGGAGGTCGGGGCGGAAAGAGTAGAGAGCTGAAAGTAGAGAAGAGTCGGCGAGGATTGGAGGAGAGGGTATTGATGAGGGTCAGGAAGTAGGCTTGTTTGGCAGCGTGGAGGGTGGAAGTGTAGGTGTGGAAGGCGGATTTATATCGGGTGCAGGGGCGGACTGACCATTTGGAAACTCGGGCACTGCCCGAAGGCCCGGGGTCAGTAGGGGGCCCCATGAGATGACCCTGGTACCTTTTTCATAGCCTTTTTTGAGTTTGGGCAAGGACACAGGGGCCCCATGATCCCCTATTGCCCGGGGGCCCCATGAGTTGTCAGTCCGCCCCTGAGCGGGTGAACACTAGTTGGGATCTGGTTTTGCGCCATAGTCGCTCCAGTGCACGACTGCATCTGAGAGTTTTGGTATGATCAGTCTGCCAGGGCTGGAGCGGTCGGGGTCTGATGTTTCGTGTGGTTAAAGGCGCTAGCGAGTCAAGAGCGGTTGACAGCGAGTTGTTATAGGCAGTCGTGGCCAGGTCGGGGCAGGACAGGGGAAGGATGCTGTCATAAAGTTGATCAGCTTCAGAGTGGAGGGGGGCAGGGTTCAGATTGCGGAGGTTACGGCTGGCGGTAGTGTGACATTTGGAGGGGTAGGCGTTAGAGGACGAGGAGATAGAGAAGGTAATCAGGTTGTGGTCAGAGAGAGGGAAGGGGGTGTTTGTGAGGTTGGGGGGAGCACAGAGATGGGAGAAGAAAAGGTCCAGGATATTCCCGTCGGAGTGGGTGGTGGATTGTATACGCTGTGTGAGTGCAAAAGAGGAGGTTAGGTGGAGGAGATGGGATGTGGCCGGGTTGTTGATGTTGAAAGGGATGTTGAATTCTCCAAGGATGATGGTGGGTAGCTCGGAAGAGAGCTATCTATCTATATCTACAGTGAAGGAAATGTGTATTTGCTCCCCTGCTGATGTTGAATGTTCGCCCCTCACAAAGAAATGATCGGTCTAAAAATTGAATGTTCGGTGTATTGTAACACTGAGAGACAGAATACAACAACAAATTCAGCAGAAATGCGTCTAACAAATGGTGACTGATCTGCATGTTCATGAGGGAAATAAGGATTTGATCCCCTTCACAAAACATGACTTAGTACTTGGTGGCAAATCCCTTGTTGGCAATCACAGAGGTCAGGCGTTTCCTGGAGTTGGCCCCAGGTTTGCACACATCTCAGAAGGGATTTTGGCCCACTCCTCTTGGCAGATCCTCTCCAAGTCATTAAGGTTTGGTGGCTGATGTTTGGCAACTCGAACTTTCAGCTCCCTCCACAGATTTTCAATCGGATGAAGGTCTGGAGACTGGCTAGGCCACTCCAGGACCTTAATGTGCTTCTTCTTGAGCCACTCCTTTGTTGCCTTGGCCGCGTGTTTTGGGTCATTGTCATGCTGGAACATCCATCCACCACCCATTTTCAATGCCCTGGCTAAAGGAAGAAAGCTCTCACCCAAGATTTGAAGGTACATTGCCCTGTCCATCGTCCCTTTGATGTGGTGCAGTTGTCCTGTCCCCTTAGCAGAAAAACACCCCCAAAGCAGAATGTTTCCACCACCATGTTTGACAGTTGGGATGGTGTTCTTGGGGTCATAGGCAGCATTTCTCCTCCTCCAAACATGGCGATCTGAGTTGATGCCAAAGCGCTCGATTTTGGTCTCATCTGACCACAACACTTCCCACCAGTCCTCCTCTGCATCATTCAGATGTTCAGTGGCAGACTTCAGACGGGCCTGGACATGTGCTTTCTTGAGCAGAGGGACCTTGCGGGCACTGCAGGATTTCAGTCCTTGTCGGCGTAGTGTGTTACCAATTGTTTTCTTGGTGACTGTGGTCCCAGCTGCCTGGAGATCATTGACAAGATCCTCACGTGTAGTTCTGGGATGATTCCTCACTGTTCTCATGATCATTGACACTCCACGAGGTGGAATGGTCAGGCAGGCCGTTCGGTACTGTTAAGCACCAATTGGAGGCGTCTCTAGCAGCCCACAGCACGGGGTTCCTCAGGGCGCGGGGTCTAAGTCCCAATCTGCTTATTCACCAGGGCCCCTGATGGTGGGGATGGACTTGGAGCAGACTGAGACCAGGTCGCGACCCCTGAGTACGTCCGGCAATGGTAGAGAGTCATCAGAGGTGTGTGGGGAAAGGAGCCTGACCTGAAGAGGCTAGCAGACCTGGTAACAGGGACAGATCCGTGCGGGATGGATGGATGGATCGTCTGGATAGCGTAAGGCGTAGTCAGGCAGGCCAGGTCAGCAACGTGCGGGCAGCGAGGTACCGGAGGAGCAGGCAGAGAATGGTCAGGGTCAGGGTCACAAGCCGGGTTCAGTAACTCACGGGCAGCGGGGTACAGAAGATCAGGCAGAAGGATGGTCAGGCAAGCCAGGGGTTAAACAGGAGATGGTCAGCAGGGTCAGGAACAATGCAGAGGTCGGCAACAGACGATTCACAGGATACCAGGTACAGGGGCTCATGGGAAACAAACACCAAGGCACTGATTGCAGGCCTGGTCCTGCTTAAATAGACCTCCTGCAATCAGCCTCAGGTGATGGCTTGATTGCAGAAGTGAGACCCTGGCTGCTGAAAGCACCCTCTGGTAGGACCTGGTACTGCAGCCCACAGAGCAAGTGAGCCACAGCACCACCAGTGGTGAGTCCATTCCTGACAGTGGGGTCCAGGGAGGACTTTTTAAGTATGGGAGTGATGTGCGCATGCTTTAGAGGGGTGGGGAAGGCACCGTTAGAGTGGGAGAGATTGAAGATGTGAGTGAGGGAGCATAGGATAGAAGAAGAGGGTGACCGTAGTAGTTGTGAGGGGACAGGGTCCAGGGGGCAGGTAGTGAGACGGGCTTCTGAGAAAACCTTAGTGACCTCTTTGGTAGTAGCGAGGTCAAAAGAGGAAAGTGTTGAGGGAGGTTTAGTATAAGGTATGCTAAGCGGGATGGATGTCTGTGCAGCGGAGATGCCCTACGAATTGCATCAATCTTGTTTTTGAAATGATTTGCAATCTCATAAAATGCAAGTGAGGTACTGGGTGGAGGTGGAAACTTTCAACCAGTCCTCTGCATCATTCAGATGTTCAGTGGCAGACTTCAGACGGGCCTGGACATGTGCTTTCTTGAGCAGAGGGACCTTGCGGGCACTGCAGGATTTCAGTCCTTGTCGGCGTAGTGTGTTACCAATTGTTTTTTGGTGACTGTGGTCCCAGCTGCCTGGAGATCATTGACAAGATCCTCACGTGTAGTTCTGGGATGATTCCTCACTGTTCTCATGATCATTGACACTCCACGAGGTGAGATCTTGCATGGTGCACCAGACCTTGTGTTTCTTCCTGTCACGATATGCGGTCAGGTTCAGAGACCAGTTGCTACAGCAGTTGTAAGGCTTACCTGAAACCAGCAGGATTGGTACACCAGCGGCCCACCCTGGGAATGACGCAGGCTCACCTGAGGTGCGGGGTCTAAGCATCCACCGGTCTTCCCCAGAGCTCCTAATGGTGGAGATGGATTTGGCTGTGTGTGAATGCCAGGTCGCAGATCTCAGGATCACCCCACCAGGGAATGAGTAGGCTGGAAACCAAAAGCGGATCAAGCAGAAGCGGAGTCAGTCACAAGCCAAGGGTCGGTCACCAATGGTAGTAGATAGGATGAGGCAGAATCGTAGTCAGTAGCAAGCCAAAGGTCGGTAACGTAGATGAAGACAGCAGCAGGAACAGTAAGCGGGATATTGGCTGGTAAGGCACAATAATCTGGCAAGGAGGAAGTGCATGGACATGGCTTTTATAAGGAAGTTCATGGGAGGAGCAAGGAGTTCAAGGTTCAAGAGAAATCAAGGCACAAGGCAGGATTATCCAAGAATTGTCAAGGGAGCTGTCCAGCATTCCAGATAGCTCAGTGAGAAGAGACATTGCCTCCCACTGCAGAAGGACCAGGCTCTGACACTTCCATTTGTGAATGATTGCACCAACTGTTGTCACCTTCTCACCAAGCTGCTTGGCTATAGTTTGGTAGCCCAGTCCAGCCTTGTGTAGGTCTACAATCTTGTCCCTGACATCCTTGGACAGCTCTTTGGTCTTTGCCATGGTGGAGAGTTTGGAATCTGATGGTTTGATTGCTCCTGTGGACAGGGGACACTCCCTTTAAGAGACTGCATCTAATCTCAGCTTGTTACCTGTATGAGAGACACCTGGGAGCCAGAAATCCTGCTGAATGATAGGGGATCAAATACTTATTTCCCTCATGAACATGCAGATCAGTCATCATTTGTTAGACGCATTCCTGCTGAATTTTTGTTGATAATCTGTCTCTCAGTGTTACAATACACCGAACATTCGATTTTTAGATTGATCATTTCTTTGTGAGGGGCGAACATTCAACATCAGCAGGGGATCTAATATGCATGTCCTTCACTATAAATCCTGTATAATAATAATTCCTGTTATCAGCCTAGAACTAGAATCTACTAATTCCTTTTGATGTAAATTTTACAGCTACACTTTCCAAAACAAACAGTGGTGTTTCCTTTTAGGAACATTGTAAAGTTTTCAAACAATCATAATGACTTATTGTTCTCTACAGACAACCTCAAAGACCCTCCAGAGGGTGACATTCCTGGCCGTGCTCATACCTCTTTCCAGTAAGTATTCTAAAAATAATAACACAATATAGACAGATATAAAGGATTAAGATAAAGAGATATAAGATACACTATATTGCCAAAAGTATTGGCCCCGCCCTCCAAATCATGCGATTCAGGTGTTCCAATCCCCTCCATGGCCACAGGTGTATACAATCAAGTCTCTAGGCATGCAGACTGCTTCTACAAACATTGGTGAAAGAATGGGTCGCTCTCAGGAGCTCAGTGACTCCAAGCGTGGTCCCGTGATAGGTGGCCACCTGGGCAATATGTCCATCCGTGACATTTCCTGGCTACTAAATATTCCACGCTGAACTGTTAGTGTGTTTATAACAAAGTGGAAGCAACTGGGAACAACAGCCACCAAGTGGTAGGCCACGTCACATGACAGGGTCAGCGCATGCTGAAGAGCACAGTGCGCAGAAGTCGCCAACTGTCTGCAGAGTCAATAGCTAAAGACCTCCAAACTTGTGTGGCCTTCAGATGAGCCCAACATCAGTGCGTAGAGAGCTTCATGGAATGGCTTTCCATGGCTGAGCAGCTGTATCCAAGCCTTCCATCAGCAAGTGCAATGCAAAGCATCGGATGCCGTGGTGTAAAGCATGCCACCACTGGACTCTAGAGCAGAGGAGAAGTGTTCTCTAGAGTGACCAATCACGCTTCTCTGTATGGCAATCCGATGGACGTGTCTGGTTTGGTGGTGGCCAGGAGAACGGTACTTGCCTGACTGCATTGTGCCAAGTGTAAAGTTTGGTGGAGGGGGGATTATGGTGTGGGGTTGTTTTTCAGGGGTTGGGCTTGGCCCCCTAGTTCCAGTGAAGGGAACTCTTAAGGCAACATTTTGGACAGTTTCATGCTCCCAACTTTGTGGGAAGAGTTTGGGGATGGCCCCTTCCTGTTCCAACATGACTGCGCACCAGTGCACAAAGCAAGGTCCATAAAGACATGGAGGAGCCAGTTTGGGGTGGAGGAACTTGACTGGCCTGCACAGAGTCCTGACCTCAACCCCATAGAACACCTTTGGGATGAATTAGAGCGGAGACCACAAGCCAGGCCTCCTCCCCCGACATCAGTGCCTGACCTGACAAATGTGCTTCTGGAAGAATGGTCCAACCTTCCCATAGACACCCTCCTAAACCTTGTGGACGGCCTTCCCAGAAGAGTTGAAGCTGTTATAGCTGCAAAGGGCGGGGCCAACTCAATATTGAACCCTACGGACTAAGACTGGAGGGCCATTAAAGGTCATGTGCGTGGAAAGGGTGGGCCAACTCAATATTGAACCCTACAGACTAAGACTGGGAGGTCATTAAAGGTCATGTGCGTGGAAAGGGCGGGGCCAACTCAATATTGAACCCTACGGACTAAGACTGGGAGGCCATTAAAGGTCATGTGTGCGGAAAGGCCAGCAGCCCAATATGTATGGCAATATAGTGTAGATAGATAGTGGATACTTGGAGATAGAGATACATATTTACAGGTGAAACTCAAAAAATTAGAATATTGTGCAATATGAAAATATTGTGGAGCTGCGCACGCGCGGTTAGAGTGGGAGGACGTCATATGACGTCCTCCTAGAATGAGAGAACCGCCTTGCGCCCGTCATTTCCTTATAGGAGGAGGCGGTTAAATACCACCAAAAGAAAGCTGTCTCAAAATGCTAAAAATGTCATATGAGTACGATGTTGCATGACCGCGCAATTGTCACGAGCAAGTGCGACAGCGCTGAAAGCTGAAAATTGGCCTGGGCAGGGAGGGGGTGTAAGTGCCCAGCAGGAGAGGGGCAGGGGCGGACTGACCATTTGGAAACTCAAGAGAAAGATGAGAGACATGAGACCAAATAATGCAGAAGAGCTGAAGGCCGCTATTGAAGCATCCTGGTTTGGGGTTTTCATGAGCTGTAAGCCATAATCATCACAATGATGACAAATCACGGCTTGATCTATCTTGCTTTGTATGTAATGAGTCTCATATATTAGTTTCACCTTTTAAGTTGCTGCACTGAAATAAATGAATTTTTGCACCAGATTCTAATTTTTTGAGTTTCACCTGTATGTGTGTGTATGTATGTATGTATTTCAGGTACTTATATAGCGCCATCAATTTACACAGCACTTTACATATACAGTTGTGTTGAAAATAATAGCAGTCAGACATCACTAACCGGATCAATCACTGTTTTTGGTAGAAATGATATTTCTACATGGCAAATAATTTCCTAGCAGGTGTAGTAGAGTCATAGAAATCCAACAGACCCAACAGTCATGACATGCATGCTGCTGATTCTGTGTCATTGAATCACTCATTGAAAGGGGCGTGTTCAACATAATAGCCGTGTGGAGTTCTATTAGTGAGGTCATTCATTCTTTGAAAAACAGGTGGCAATTATTGCCCTTATTTAAGGAAGGAAGGCAGCAAATGTTGGACATGCTGGTTACAGTGCATTTCTCTCTGAAATTCTGAGGAAAATGGGTCGTTCTAGACATTGTTCAGAAGAACAGCGTACCTTGATTAAAAAGTTGACTGGAGAGGGGAAAACATATAAAGAAGTGCAGAAAATGATCGGCTGCTCAGCTAAAATGATCGCAAATGCTTTAAAATGGCAACCAAAACCTGAAAGACGTGGAAGAAAGCGAAAACTACCATTCGAATGGATAGAAGAATAGCCAAAATGGGGCGGACTCAGCCAACAATCAGCTCCAGGAAGATGAAAGAAGGTGTGACGTTCCCTGTGAGGACTGTTACAATTAGAAGACGCCGATGTGAAGCCAAGCTATCTGCAAGAAGTCCCCGCAAAGTCCCACTGTTGGGAAAAAGACGTGTGCTGAAGAGGTTACAATCTGCCAAAGAGCACATTGACTGGCCTAAAGAGAAATGACGCAACATTTTGTGGACTGATGGAAGTAAGATTGTTCTTTTTGGGTCTAGTGGGCGGAGACAGTTTGTCAGACGACCCCCAGACACTGAATTCAAGCCACAGTACACTGTGAAGACCGTGAAGCATGGTGGTGCAATCATCATGATATGGGGATGTTCCTCATACTACGGTGTTGGGCCTATTTATCGCATACCAGGGATCATGGATCAGTATGAATACATCAGAATACTTGAAGAGTTCATGCTGTCTTATGCTGAAAAGGAAATGCCCTTGAAATGGGTGTTCCAACAAGACAACGACCCCAAACACACCAGTAAACGTGCAACATCTTGGTTCCAGACCAACAAGATGGACGTTATGGAGTGGCCAGCCCAATCCCCGGATCTTAGTCCAATAGAAAACTTGTGGGGTGACATCAAAAATGCCGTTTCTGAGGCCAAACCAAGAAATAGAGAAGAACTGTGGAATGTTGTCCAATCATCCTGGGCTGGAATACCTGATCACAGGGGCCAGAAGTTGGGTGACTCCATGCAACACAGATGTACAGCAGTTCTCAGAAACAGTGCGACTACAACCAAATATTCATGAAGTCATTCAAAGGAAAGCAAAATCTTCAAACATTTCTCAGTTTATATAGTGAATGTTTGAGTTTGTAAAGAAGAATACAAACACTGCGATTTTTTTGAACCGTCTAATATTCACTTTTCTTCAGTTTTTTTAGAGGAACAACACAAATTTGATGTATTTTTCTTCCTGTTTTGATGTGGAATAGAATGTGTCGTGTTCCCAATGCATTTGTGTGGATGGAAATAAAAGTATTAGAAGGATTTTCAGCTTTATTCACTTTTTTCAACACACTGCTATTATTTTGAACACAACTCTATATTGTAAATTCACATCAGTCCCTAACCCTCAAGGGGTGTACAACCTAAGGTCCCTAACTCAAATTCATGTACTAGGGCCAGTTTAGACAGGGGCCAATTAACCTCCCAGCATGTCTTTCTAGTGTGGGAGGAAACTGGAGTACCCGGAGGAAACCCACACAGGCACAGGGAGAACATGCAAACTCCAAGCAGGTGGTTCCATGGTTGGGAATCAAACCAATGACCCCAGTACTACCAGGCGGAAGAGCTAACCATTTGGCAACTGTGATAGATAGATAGATAGATAGATAGATAGATAGATAGATAGATAGATAGATAGATAGATAGATAGATAGATAGATAGATAGATAGATAGATGGATAGATGGATGGACGGATGGACGGACGGACGGACGGACGGACGGACGGACGGATACAGTGAAGGAAATGCGTATTTGCTCCCCTGCTGATGTTGAATGTTCACCCCTCACAAAGAATTGATCAGTCTAAAAATCGAATGTTCGGTGTATTGTAACACTGAGAGACAGAATAGCAACAACAAATTCAGCAGAAATGCGTTTAACAAATGATGACTGATCTGCATGTTCATGAGGGAAAGAAGGATTTGATCCCTTATCATTCAGCAGGATTTCTGGCTACCAGGTGTCTCTCATACAGGTAACAAGCTGAGATTAGAAGCAGTCTCTTAAAGGGATAATCAGATTCCAAACTCTCCACCATGGCAAAGACCAAAGAGCTGTCCAAGGATGTCAGGGACAAGATGGTAGACCTACACAAGACTGGACTGGGCTACCAAACTATGGCCAAGCAGCTTGGTGAGAAGGTGACAACAGTTGGTGCAATCATTCACAAATGGAAGAAACACAAAACAAGTGTCAGTCTCCCTAGGTCTGGTGCACCATGCAAGATCTCACCTCGTGGAGTGTCAATGATCATGAGAACAGTGAGGAATCATCCCAGAACTACACGTGAGGATCTTGTCAATGATCTCCAGGCAGCTGGGACCACAGTCACCAAGAAAACAATTGGTAACACACTACGCCGACAAGGACTGAAATCCTGCAGTGCCCGCAAGGTCCCTCTGCTCAAGAAAGCACATGTCCAGGCCCGTCTGAAGTCTGCCACTGAACATCTGAATGATGCAGAGGACTGGTTGAAAGTTTCCACCTCCACCCAGTACCTCACTTGCATTTTATGAGATTGCAAATCATTTCAAAAACAAGATTGATGCAATTCGTAGGGGCATCTCCACTGCAGACATCCATCCCGCTTAGCATACCTTATACTAAACCTCCCTCAACACTTTCCTCTTTTGACCTCGCTACTACCAAAGAGGTCACTAAGGTTTTCTCAGAAGCCCGTCTCACTACCTGCCCCCTGGACCCTGTCCCCTCACAACTACTACGGTCACCCTCTTCTTCTATCCTATGCTCCCTCACTCACATCTTCAATCTCTCCCACTCTAACAGTGCCTTCCCCACCCCTCTAAAGCATGCGCACATCACTCCCATACTTAAAAAGCCCTCCCTGGACCCCACTGTCAGGAATGGACTCACCACTGGTGGTGCTGTGGCTCACTTGCTCTGTGGGCTGCAGTACCAGGTCCTACCAGAGGGTGCTTTCAGCAGCCAGGGTCTCACTTCTGCAATCAAGCCATCCCCTGAGGCTGATTGCAGGAGGTCTATTTAAGCAGGACCAGGTCTGCAATCAGTGCCTTGGTGTTTGTTTCCCATGAGCCCCTGTACCTGGTATCCTGTGAATCGTCTGTTGCCGACCTCTGCATTGTTCCTGACCCTGCTGACCATCTCCTGTTTAACCCCTGGCTTGCCTGACCATCCTTCTGCCTGATCCTCTGTACCGCGCTGCCCGTGAGTTACTGAACCCGGCTTGTGACCCTGACCCTGACCATTCTCTGCCTGCTCCTCCGGTACCTCGCTGCCCGCACGTTGCTGACCTGGCCTCCCTGACTATGCCTTACGCTACCCAGACGATCCATCCATCCATCCCGCACGGATCTGTCCCTGTTACCAGGTCTGCCAGCCTCTTCACGTCAGGCTCCTTTCCCCGCACACCTCTGATGACACTCTCTACCATTGCCGGACGTACTCAGGGGTCGCGACCTGGTCTCAGTCTGCTCCAAGTCCATCCCCACCATCAGGGGCCTTGGTGAATAAGCAGATTGGGACTTAGACCCCGCCCCCTGAGGAACCCCGTGCTGTAGGCTGCTAGAGATGCTGCCAAGCGGTGCTTAACAGTACCAAACGGCCTGCCTGACCATTCCACCTCTCCAGCCCTGACTACACCTGTGTTCCCACACATTTCTGGTCATACCCGGATCCCTAACACCCACCAACCTGAACAACTTAAGACCCATCTCCCTGCTCCCGTTTACCTCTAAACTCCTGGAATGCTTAGTCTACAATCACCTGAGCTCCCACCTCACCAACAACAACTTTCTTGACCCTTTACAGTCTGGCTTTCGCTCACTACACTCCACTTCACTGAAACTGCCCTACTAAAGCTCACTAATGATCTACTAACTGCTAAAACCAACGGCCATTACACCATACTCTTACCACTTGACCTCTCTGCAGCTTTTGATACTGTTGACCATTTCCTCCTCCTCAAAAAACTCCACTCTCTTGGCCTCCAAGACTCTGCTCTCTCCTGGTTCTCCTCCTACCTATCGCAGCTCTCCTTTAGCGTTACCTATAACGCTGGCTCCTCCTCTCCACTCCCTCTTTCTGTAGGGGTCCCTCAAGATTCTGTCCTTGGACCCCTTCTCTTCTCCATCTACACCTCCTCCATTGGTCATTTGATAAACTCCCATGGCTTTAAGTACCATCTGTATGCTGATGATACACAAATCTATCTTTCTACCCCTCACCTCACCCCTTCAGTCTCCTCTCGCATTACTAACCTACTAAGTGACATATCGGCATGGATGTCACTCCACTTCCTCAAACTCAATTTTTCCAAAACTGAGCTCTTAGTACTCCCTCCAGCCCGTGCCCCCTCCCCCGACTTCTCCATCAAGATCAATAACACAATCATCATTCCCTCCTATCATGCCAGGGTACTAGATGTAATCCTGGACTCCCATCTGGCCTTGATTATTGTAACTCCCTCCTCACTGTCCAACCTCATCGCAGGCTATTCCCTCTTCAGTCTATCATGAATGCTGCTGTCAAAATAATCCAACTTACTAACTGTTCTGTATCTTCCACCCCTCTCTGCCAATCCCTCCACTGACCTCCACTCAGTGTCCTCCACCCCTCTCTGCCAATCCATCCACTGGCCTCCACTCAGTGTCCTCCACCCCTCTCTGCCAATCCCTCCACTGGCCTCCACTCAGTATCTGCCACCCCTCTCTGCCAATCCCTCCACTGACCTCCACTCAGTGTCCTCCACCCCTCTCTGCCAATCCCTCCACTGGCTTCCACTCAGTGTCCTCCACCCCTCTCTGCCAATCCCTCCACTGGCTTCCACTCAGTGTCCTCCACCCCTCTCTGCCAATCCCTCCACTGGCCTCCATTCAGTGTCCTCCATCCCTCTCTGCCAATCCCTCCACTGGCTTCCCATTGCCCAACAGATAAAATTCAAAACATTAACAATAACAAAAAAGGCATATATAACTCTGCCTTAAATTACATCACCAATCTTGTCTCCAAATATCATCCAAACCGTCCTCTCCGCTCCTCACACAACCTCTTGCTCTCTAGCACCTTTGTCTTCTCCTTCCATGCTCGTCTCTAGGACTTCTCCAGAGCTTCCCCCATCCTCTGGAACTCTCTACCCCAATTTATCAGACTATCGCCTACTCTGCTCACTTTTAGGCAATCTTTGAAAACCTCTCTTCAGGGAAGCCTATCCTGCCCTCAGCTAATAATGGAATCTTCTACTCCTCCTACCAGTCCATCCCCCACAGTTATTACCTTTTGTACCATCAGCCCCTCCCTCTTAAATTGTAAGCTCCCAGGATCAGGGCCCTCCTAACCCTCTTGTATTGAACTGTATTGTTGCTGTATTGTCTCCCGTTATATTGTAAAGCGCTGAGCAAACTGTTGGCGCTATAAATCCTGTATTATAATAATAATAATAGTAAAAGTGTTGTAGTCAGATGAGACCAAAATCGAGCTCTTTGGCATCAACTCAACTCGCTGTGTTTGGAGGAGGAGGAATGCTGCCTATGACTCCAAGAACACCATCCCAACTGTGAAACATGGTGGTGGAAACATTCTGCTTTGGGGGTGTTTTTCTGCTAAGGGAACAGGACAACTGCACCGCATCAAAGGGACGATGGACGGGGCAATGTACCGTCAAATCTTGGGTGAGAACCTTCTTCCCTCAGCCAGGGCATTGAAAATGGATGGGTGTTCCAGCATTACAATGATCCAAAACACACGGCCAAGGCAACAAAGTAGTGGCTCAAGAAGAATCACATTAAGGTCCTGGAGTGGCCTAGCCAGTCTCCAGACCTTCATCCGATTGAAAGTCTGTGGAAGGAGCTGAAAGTTCGATTTGCCAAACGTCAGCCACCAAACCTTAACCACCTCCCGACCGGCTGTTGGCACTGCAGGGTCGGGTGGCCCTGCGATCCGGTGCCTGTTGTGTCCTCTGGACACAGTGAAACACTGATCGTCGGACGGGACCTCTTTACGAGGTCCCGATCATGTGATCACTGATTGGCCAATCAGTGATCACATGCAAAGTAGTAAGCAAGATGTCACTTGTGACATCATTGCTTACTACATGTGAAATCTGTGAATGATCACAGAGGTCACATGGTACAAGGCTATTCACAACAGCCATGTGACAAGCTGTGACCAATCACAGCTCACTCAGTAGTTCTCAATGGCTGCAAAAATGCAGACATAGAGAAATAGAAATTATTGCTTTTATGTCCTATATGGGTGTAAAAGCAATCAGTGTAAAAAAAAAAAAAAAAAATCTTCATCACCCCCCAAAAGTAGTACAGTGACACTGTACTGCTAGGGTGATAGTATGTAAAAAAAATAAATAATAATATTTAATAAAATTAATAAAAACATTTTTACTAAAAAGATAACGGAATAAATTTTGGACAAGATTTATGATGAAATATTATTTATTAGCAAAATTTTATAAGAAAAACACTTTTTTTCAAAATTTTTGGACATTTTCATTTACATAGCAAAAAAAATAAAAATCCCAGCAGTGAATAAATACCACCAAAATAAAGTTTTATCTGTCTCAAAAAAATGGTAAAGAATTCATATGGACACAGTGTTGCATGACCGCAAAATTGTCAAAGTGTGATAGCGCTGAAAGCTGAAAATTGCCCTGGACAGGAAGGGGGGGAAAGTGTCCGGACTGGAAGTGGTTAAGGACTTGGAGAGGATCTGCCAAGAGGAGTGGGCCAAAATCCCTCTTGAGATGCATGCAAACCTGGGGGCCAACTCCAGGAAACATCTGACTTCTGTGATTGCCAACAAGGGATTTGCCACCGAGTACTAAGTCATGTTTTGTGAAGGAGATCAAATCCTTATTTCCCTCATGAACATGCAGATCAGTCATCATTTGTTAGACGCATTTCTGCTGAATTTGTTGTTGTATTCTGTCTCTCAGTGTTACACCGAACATTCCATTGTTAGACCGATCATTTCTTTGTGAGGAGCGAACATTCAAAATCAGCTGGGGAGCAAATACGCATTTCCTTCACTGTATATAGAGGAATCAGGACCTCCTTCCTCCTGCCGGTGACCCCTCTAGTGATACAAAGATCTATATAGAGGAATCGGGACCTCCTTCCTCCTGGTGACCCCTCTAGTGATATAAAGATCTATATAGAGGAATCGGGACCTCCTTCCTCCTGCCGGTGATCCCTCTAGTGATATAAAGATCTATATAGAGGAATCGGGACCTCCTTCCTCCTGCCGGTGACCCCTCTAGTGATATAAAGATCTATATAGAGGAATCAGGACCTCCTTCCTCCTGCCGGTGACCCCTCTAGTGATACAAAGATCTATATAGAGAAATCAGGACCTCCTTCCTCCTGCCGGTGACCCCTCTAGTGATATAAAGATCTATATAGAGGAATCGGGACCTCCTTCCTCCTGCCGGTGACCCCTCTAGTGATATAAAGATCTATATAGAGGAATCCGGACCTCCTTCCTCCTGCCGGTGACCCCTCTAGTGATATAAAGATCTATATAGAGGAATCAGGACCTCCTTCCTCCCCCCCGGTGACCCCTCTAGTGATATAAAGATCTATATAGAGGAATCAGGACCTCCTTCCTCCTGCCGGTGACCCCTCTAGTGATACAAAGATCTATATAGAGGAATCGGGACCTCCTTCCTCCCCCCCGGTGACCCCTCTAGGAATATAAAGATCTATATAGAGGAATCGGGACCTCCTTCCTCCTGGTGACCCCTCTAGTGATATAAAGATCTATATAGAGGAATCCGGACCTCCTTCCTCCTGCCGGTGACCCCTCTAGTGATATAAAGATCTATATAGAGGAATCGGGACCTCCTTCCTCCCCCCCGGTGACCCCTCTAGGAATATAAAGATCTATATAGAGGAATCGGGACCTCCTTCCTCCTGGTGACCCCTCTAGTGATATAAAGATCTATATAGAGGAATCAGGACCTCCTTCCTCCTGGTGACCCCTCTAGTGATATAAAGATCTATATAGAGGAATCAGGACCTCCTTCCTCCCCCCCGGTGACCCCTCTAGTGATATAAAGATCTATATAGAGGAATCAGGACCTCCTTCCTCCCCCCCGGTGACCCCTCTAGTGATATAAAGATCTATATAGAGGAATCCGGACCTCCGTCCTCCTGCTGGCAATACCTCTTTTGATCACTTAAGATCTATATGTGGGACATCCTTCCTGAGCTCGTGGGTTATGTAAATGAGTCCTTATAAATTGAATCATAAATATACCTACAGCAACAAATCAGAGTCTCTCTTGTACTTGTCAGAATTAACCATAATAAATAATAATAAAAACTATAATAATAAAAAAAGCAAACAAAATGTTTCTGAATATGTAAGCTTGTTATATATTTCTGTGAATTCATGAATTAGGTGGTCTGTTATGGGCTATCACACTTTGCACCATTTAGTTCATAAAAATAAGATTCTCTCAAATATCAATCGTGTTTCTTTTGTTAAAATATAAGCCAAACCTCTGTTCTCCAGTCACATGATAATTGAATATATTGAATTGAATATATCCTTGAATATGTATGCTAAAATGGACTCTCATGCATTGTGTACCTCTTTGTACAGCTCTGTATAGTGTGATGCCATCTTGACCACTGATCCATCCCTAAGTGTTAAAGGGCCATGCTGAAATCTCAGTGACAATGGAACACTTTATGTTCATCGCTAATTACATGGTGGCACTTTTTGGAGTTGCAAAGTTCGACTTTGCATTGGAATTTCCCCCAGAGCTTAGTAAATTGGTGAAGTTTCACTTTGCAAAAAATTTCCAGTCACATGCCAGGAAATTATAAAACAGGCATATTGTGTTCTTGCTTCTTGCCTCAACCTCTACCTGGACCCCAACTACTCTTTTGCCTGCTGCTTTCCTCAACCTCTACCTGGACACCGATTACTCTCTTATCTGCTGCTTGACTCAACCTCCACCTGGACACTGCCTACTCTTTTATCTGCTGCTTTCCCCAACCTCTATTTAGACACCAATTACTCTCTTATCTGCTGCTTTCTTCAACCTCTACCTGGACCCCAACTACTCTCTTATCTCCTGCTTGCCTCAACTTCTACCTGGATCTCAACTACTCTCTTATCTGTTGCTTGCCTCAACCTCTACCTGGACCCCAACTGCTTTCCGCCTGCCTTGACCTATGCCTAGATCCAGACTTCTCTGTTGCCTGCTTTGACCTCTGCCTGCTTTCCTCAACTACTACCTGGACACCAACTACTCTCTTATCTGCTGCTTGACTCAACCTCAACCTGGACACTGCCTACTCTTTTATCTGCTGCTTTCCTCACCCTCTATTTGGACACCGATTACTCTCTTATCTGCTGCTTTCCTCAACTACTACCTGGACACCGAGTACTCTTTTATCTGCTGCTTTCCTCAACCTTTATTTGGACCCCAACTACTCTCTTATCTGCTGCTTTCCTCAACCTCTACCTGGACACCAACTACTCTCTTATCTGCTGCTTTCCTCAACTACTACCTGGACACCAACTACTCTTTTATCTGCTGCTTGACTCAACCCCTACCTGGACCCCAACTACTCTCTTATCTCCTGCTTGCCTCAACTTCTACCTGGATCTCAACTACTCTCTTATCTGTTGCTTGCCTCAACCTCTACCTGGACCCCAACTGCTTTCTGCCTGCCTTGACCTGTGCCTAGATCCAGACTTCTCTGTTGCCTGCTTTGACCTCTGCCTGCTTTCCTCAACCTCTATCTGGAAACCAACTACTCTCTTATCTGCTGCTTTCCTCAACCTCTACCTGGACCCCAACTACTCTCTTATCTGCTGCTTTCCTCAACCTCTATCGGACCCCAACTACTCTCTTATCTCCTGCTTTCCTCAACCTCTACCTGGACACCGACTACTCTCTTATCTGCTGCTTGACTCAACCTCTACCTGGACCCCAACTACTCTCTTATCTGCTGCTTTCCTCAACCTCTATCTGGACCCCAACTACTCTCTTATCTGCTGCTTGACTCAACCTCTACCTGGACACCAACTACTCTCTTATCTGCTGCTTGCCTCTAACTGGACACCGACTACTCTCTTGCCTGTCCCCTGCCTTGACCTGTGCCTAGATCCGGAATTCTCTGTTACCTGCTTTGACCTCTGCATGTACAACAACTATTCTCTTGCCTTCCACCTACCTTATCCTCTACCTGAAACCCAGCTACTCTCTTATTTGCTGCTTGCCTCAACCTTCTCCTGGACCCCAACTACTCTATCTGCTGCTTGCCTCAACCTCTACCTGGACTGTCCTGAACCTGTGTCATTAATATGTGTTCAGGTTTAAAGGGATGAGGTGGCAACCCTTCACACCACCTGTTGCACAGGTAAGTATAAAGCTGTTTTCATTCATAGGGTGATTTGTCTTTTATTTTTTTTCTAATGTGGGCAGGAAAAGGAATTTTATTGGCTATATGGGAATAAATAAATGAGGCACACCATCTAGTGGCTATAGAGCAATACCTCATCAGAAACTGAGCCATAGCACAGTATATTTTTTTCTGATTCAGAGGCATTAGTCCCTTTTGCTTTTATTACAGTGCTTTGAAAAAGTATTCATACCCCTTGAAATTTTTCACATTTTATCATGTTACAACCAAAAACGTAAATGTATTTTATTGGGATTTTACGTGATACACAAACAGGCACATCATTGTGAAGTGGAAGGGAAATAAAAAATAGTTTTCAAAATTTTTTTACAATTAAATATCTGAAAAGTGTGGCGTGAATTTGTATTCAACCCCCTTTACTCTGATAACCCTAAAATCTAGTGGAGCCAATTGCCTTCAGAATTCACCTAATTAGTAAATAGAGTCCACCTGTGTGTAATGTAATCTCAGTATAAATACAGCTGTTCTGTGAAGCCCTCAGAGGTTTGTTAGAGAACATTAGTGAACAAACAGCATCATGAAGGCCAAGGAACACACCAGAAAGGTCAGGGATAAAGTTGTGGAGAAGTTTAAAGCAGGGTTAGGTTATAAAAAAAAATCCTAAGCTTTGAACATCTCAAGGAGCACTGTTCATAATCTGAAAATGGAAAGAGTACGGCACAACTGCAAACCTACCAAGACATGACCGTCCACCTAAACTGACAGGCTGGGCAAGGAGAGCATTCATCAGAAAAGCAGCCAAGAGGCCCATGGGAACTCTGGAGGAGGTGCAGAGATCCACAGCTCAGGGGGGAGAATCTGTCCACACAACAACTACAAATCTGGCCTTTCTGGAAGAGTGGCAAGAAGAAAGCCATTGTTGGAGGAAAGCCATAAGAAGCCCCGTTTGCAGTTTATGAGAAGCCATGTGGGGGACACAGCAAACATGTGGAAGAAGGAGCTCTGGTCAGATGAGACCAAAATGGAACTTTTTGGCCAAAAAAGAAAAACACTATGTGTGGAGGAAAACTAACACTGCACATCACCCTGAACACACCATCCCCACCGTGAAACATGGTGGTGGCAGCATCATGTTGTTGGGATGCTTTTCTTCAGCAGGGACAGGGATGCTGGTCAGAGTTGATGGGAAGATGGATGGAGCCAAATACAGGGCAATCTTAGAAGAAAACCTTTTAGAGTCTGCAAAAGACTTGAGACCGGGGCGGAGTTTCCCCTTCCAGCAGGACAACGACCCGAAACATCCAGCCAGAGCTACAATGGAATGGTTTAGATCAAAGCATCTTCATGTATTAGAATGGCCCAGTCACAGTCCAGACCTAAATCCAATGGAGAATCTGTGGCAAGACTTGAAAATTGCTGTTCCCAGACACTCTCCATCTAATCAGAGCTTGAGCGATTCTACAAAGAAGAATGGGCAGAAATGTCCCTCTCTAGATGTTGTGGTGGTTTATGTAAGGATATATATTATTTATAAAGGGCGTGTCCCTTTCCCTTAGATGAAATATTACAGTGCCTCCAGCCGTTAAAATACGGCAAATATTTAGTAAACCAATAATTTGGACACCTTGATAATTTGATCACCACTTATTATTATACCTTGAATTCTTTTAGCCAATATGATTTCGTACCATACACACAAAATTTGCCTTGTAATAGATAAATATAAAAATTTATTTATGTACAAAAATTATATATATATTAACACAAAACGTAAAAGACTGGTGATAAATGAATATTGGTACACACAATCAAAAATATATCCTAACAATGTAAGACACAATAATAAGGTTTCTAACTAATTACATCAATATCACAATTTTTAAATGATATGATTATTTATTAAATTTATTAATAATTAATAATTTCGAATATCTCAAAGGTTATATTCTCACAAGCCGTGGCCATAGGATTGCAAGAAGCAAGCCCTTGATATATGATACTCTGGTTATTAATATTCAATAAATTATGAAATATGAAAAAAAATTATAATATGGCAACAAACAATTTTTAACAGTAAAACAGGATCTCTCTACATATATCTAACTACCCAATATTGTTGTGATACACTAAGGTAATTCTATGATTCCACACAACGGAGAAAATAGGTGATACAAAATCAAATAAACATCTCACCACACCCGGAATTCAGACTAGGCAACTCTCCCGTGGATTTAGCTGGCAGTGGAACGCCTTTAGACTGATATTATAGGACAAGTGATAGATATTCAGTAGGGGAGAATGTAGGAAGTTATAAGGTTAGAGGTTTAGAAATTTAGTTAAAGTTTTAGGAAGTTTGAAAGTATGAAAGAGTAGTTATTCAGCAGAGATCTTCTTCAGATGTCAGGGTCTTCTTTTGATGAGGTCTCTTCTTGAGCTTTTTCTTGATGAGGTCTCCTTTCTGTTAAAGGTACAAGGGCTTTTATATCCACTAATCCATTGTTCTAAGATACCTTCCCACCAGGCTTCCTGATTGGCTAGTTGAGAAATGTGTGTACATAAGCTATTTCTCACCTGCCCGCCAGGTGGCGGTCATGTATCATAGAACAATTTGAGTATTTGAGATGACTCATACCTTGGGTGGAATCTTAAGGTAATTTCAGGAATCAAATATACGTCTTTTTCCAGATATAAGTGATCATACCTATAATATTCTAAATAGGGACCATGGAATATAGGTGTATATTCAGTTATTCCTTCTTGAAGTACCATCCTGTTTGTTTCCTGATAAGACATGTAACTAATGCTAGTTTATAATACATCTTACTTCCCATCATCTCAATACTCAAGTTAGTGATATATAGTTCCCATTTCTGAATATTTAGTGGTGTGTAAAATCCATAACATCTCATTTATAATATGTTTTTGTAATATATTTTTGTAATTATATACAGTCAACTTTTAGACTTTATATACAGTCAACTTTTAGACTTAAATGTCCTGAATTTCACCTCTTTGTTTTAGAATCAACATTTTCTATGTGTAGGAAAAAAAAACTTTCTGTTTGCCTGGCCCTTGTGTTGGACTCATGGTAAACAACTGTTAATGCTTTCACCCTTGGTGAACAATAGTATATTGTAATAGTTTCAGAGGTCTGTTGGTTCATCACACTCTGCACGTTTTGGTTAAGCTTTCAACCAGTTGAGTTCCCGTCTCATTATTGTTAAAATGTTTGAAAGTCGAAGTCCTATCTGGCTATTTGTTTGACTTTCTGTATATGCATTCTTCTCAACCTCAATATACAAATAGTCCTTGTTGACAGTCCAAACAGTCTTATTGTCTTGGAAAGGTCTCACTTCCCCCCTTCTCCATTTCTTAACTAGAATCCTTGAGGGTTCAACCAAGACAAAATTAACTCTTAGCATCCGGCTATACTGAGCTGTTTGTCATATAATATTATGTCTTGATAAAGTCATATTTTTGAGACATAATTCAAAAGGTCCACAACAAATCCCCCTTTTTTTTGGGGTACAGGCACGTGTAGAGGGGTGTCTGTATCGAAAAACATGAGTGGGACTTTTGGTTAGAGTGGTCGTTCGTCTTCTCCGGTGAAGTGAATGAAATACAAAAAAAAATATATAATTTTTTTTTTTTTTTTATAATAAAATAGCAGCGGTGATGCTGGTTGGTCCTCAACTTGACTCGGCGTCTTTAGATGGACACTTCTGATGACAATCCTGGTCTTGTGATGAGGCCGGCCTGGCCTGGCACATCCACCTTGGGGTCCATGGGTCCTCCGCACGACAGGTCTCGTAGACGGTCTCCTAGGCGGGTCTTTTCCTCTGGACTGGCCCTTGGTGGCCTGGGACATCAGGTTATCGTCTCCGGATCGATCTCTGGCATCTGGTCTTTCCCACAGGACATTATAGCTTCCTTCTAGGGTCTGGTCATTGACACCTCCGATCGCCGGTCTGATCACAGTCTGGGCCTTCCTTCCTAAATTATTAAAATGAACAGTTTAAGTATTGGATATACATAAAATTATATTACTGGATCCTGTAAGGCAAAAGATTAATGATATGTTCAAAGGAAATTTAATAATGATCTCAATATCTCCAGATAGGAACTGGTGGGTTAGTCTTCCAACAACTGCAATTGAGACTTGATTGATGTGCACCCATCTATCACTGATTTCACCATACCGGGTAACCTGCAATTTATATGCGACCGGAGAGATTTTATCAATGATAGAGAACGGACCTTTCCAAGATGGAAGGAATTTCCGTTCCTTGATCTGGTCTCTTGCAAAGTTGTATAGATAGACCTTGTCACCAATCTCATATTCCTTCTTGGAGGTTTTGAGATCATAGTATGTCTTAGCACTAGTTGCAGCTCTTTCCAAATTTCGCTGGGCAAAGGCAAAAGCATATTGCAGATGTTTACGTAAATCCTCTATGTACTGGTGTGTGGTGGTAGCATTGATCAAATTTTGATCTGTAGTGCGATACAATAAGTGCTGGGGCAGTACCATCCGTCTACCTGTCATCAGTTCAAAAGATGACATTTTTGTAACTGTATTCGGAGTAGCCCTCAACGCCATCAGGACCAGCGGGAGTTTGACATCCCAATCTTTGCCTGTTTCCTTAACAAATTTCTTAAGGACATTAACGATGGTCTGATTGTATCGTTCTACACCACCACTAGAGGCTGGCCGATAGGCGATATGCAATTTCCTTTTAACCCCCAAAATTTTCCACAATTTGGCCATCACTTCGCTAGTGAAGTGCGATCCTCTATCAGACTCTATCCTCTGTGGGAGACCAAAACGAGAAAATACATGATTTATTAGCAATGCAGCACATGTCTCGGAGCTATTATTTGGTGCTGGTATACATTCGACATACTTGGTGAATAAACATGTAACTGTTAACATATACCGATTTCCTCGTGAAGATTTTGTTACGGGCCCAATAAAATCCATCTGAAGGTCTGACCAAGGCATACATATCCCCCTCTTCTGGAGAGGTGCTCTGTGAGTTGGCTTGGTAGGTTGAAATTGGGGACATATTAGGCAACCTTGGCAGTACTCCTTCACATCACGTAACATATGAGGCCAGTAGGCATAATCCCGCAGGATCTCATACGTGATCTTTTCTCCACGATGACCGGAAGTGGGAGCATCATGGGCATGCTGTAGCATCAAACCTCTAAATTTAAGTGGGACGACCCATTGTTGTACGCCACCCTTTGAGGCTCGTATCAACAATCCCTGGTATAAAGAGAATTGGGATTTGGATTTCATTAAGATATGTAAATCCTCCTTCCCACTACATACTTCCTTATTTATGGGATTTTGGTTGGGATCTTCTATATGACTATAAAACAAGCCAATTATTGGGTCTTCTTTTTGGGCAGTAATTAAATCCTCACTAGGAGAATCGTGACTCCACTGTAATGCATTCGGATCACCAGCTGTTCTGGCCTGTTGCCTGGTGACAGCTTCAACCTGTACGGTACCTACAAATTGGTCAATGTCTAACAGTTCACCGGTGATTGCCCCTTCCTTGGCTAGAGAATCGGCCAGATCGTTCCCTTCTTTCTCGGCACCTAGAACCTTGGAGTGGCCTTTGGTCTTCTTGAAGTGCAGGGTGAGATCATTGGACCTTACCAGTTCATCGATGTGACAAAAGAGCTTACCATGTTTCACGGGTTTGTGATTACTCTTGTTCATGTTGTTTCGCTTCCACCTAGGGAAATACTCCACAAAACTATTCCTGACATAATTGGAATCGGTTATGATGGCACACTCTCTGATGTTGAACTCTATAGCCATCTCAACTGCTCTAAGAATTGCAGTAAGTTCAGCAACCTGACTGCTTTTTGGTCCAAGTTTGTATCCCACAGAAATTGGGGTGACACCTTGGGTCCAAACGATTCCAATACCTGCCACTAGTTGGAGCTGTTCCCCATCCTTGTGATGAAAAGCACAACCATCCACATATACACACGGCAGCTGTTTACAGTATTCTTCATCGTAAACCTTGTAGGGAGAGAACAGTTGTTCTTCCAGAAAGTCAGTGTCCGGGCCCTCCATAGCAGGCGTAGTTGCGGAACAATCATGGAGCTCGGCTAGGCCCTGGGCTACTGGACTTTCCTTGTTCTGTTTGTACCGAAGTTCAAGAGGCCACCCTTGCAAAGACAAAGTCCAAGCAGTGATGCGGCTATTAGACACATTTCCTCCCTTGATACGTTCACTCTTTAAATACTGTAAAGGCTGGTGTGCCGTTTCAACAATGATTCTCTCTCCCTGAATGTAACTGCGAAAATTCTGTAATGCCCACACGGTGGACAATAGAGCTTTTTCACAGTCACTGAACTTTACTTCAACCGGGGACAAAGTTTTACTGGCATAGGCAATCACCTTACTGACATCATCACGTTTCTGGTAAAGAACAGAACTCATACTTACCTGCGTAAACCCTGTCTCTAGATAGAAATTTTTACCCCCTTCGGGATATCCGAGACACGGGGCTTGTGTGAGACGTTCCTTTAATTCCTTCATGGCGTCCTCCTGTTTCTTACCCCACGACCATCCGACATCCTTCTTCAGTAGGTGAAGCAACGGCTTGCTTATCTCGGCGTAGTTATCAATAAATTTACGCGAGTAGTTTACCATACCTAGGAATGATCTCAATTCTTTAAGGTTAGTAGGGACTTTACAGTTCAGAACCGCATCAACCTTCTTCTTTTGTGGGTTCAAACCTTCAGCAGTAACTTCATGGCCTAGGAAGTTTACCTTCGTGCGACACCACTGGGCTTTTTGTAAGGACAGTTTAACTCCTGCTGCTTTTAATTGGCCCAGGACATGCCGAAGTTCTGTAATGTGTTTGGCCATATCAGTACTTTTGATCAGGATATCGTCCACATATGCCAACGTCCCCCTTTCGAAGGCGTCTGGCATGGCCTTGTGCATGAACACAGCAAATTCATGTCCGGAATTTATGAATCCGAAAGGCATTCTCACCCAACAATATTGTCGATTCCCAAAACTGAAGGCCAGTTTGTATTGGTCTTCCTCACTCACCTTTATGGTCCAATACCCCTGTGCACAATCCAAGGCTGTGAAAACCTGGGATCCTTGGAGCTGGGCTAGACACTGGTCTATGTATGGGACAGGCCATCCTGACATGTACACACGTTTGTTTAGCTGACGGAGGTCAGCGCATAGACGCCATTGTCCATTGGGTTTTAAGATACCCAGGATCGGGTGGTTGTAGGAGCTGTGGATGGGCCGAATTATACCCCTTTCATGTAACTTCCTGATAATCTCAGCTAGAGATTCATAGGAAGCTAATGGTAACCTATACTGTCTTACAAATACTGGTGGGGCATCTGGATCTGTTTGGATCCTAGCGATGTGTAGGTCAGTAGTCCCACAATCGTAAGAATCCTTGGCAAAGATCTCTTGGAATTCAAGGAGAAGCTCTCGGAGCAATTGTCGGTCGAGATCACTGGCACACGCGTCAGCGAGGGCCACCATCTCTTCCACTAACTCCTTGAATCCAGGAAAGCTTTCCGGCTGACCTATCTCATATGCCTCTTCAAGTTTTGTGGTGAGGTCATTGGGTATGTGAGGTGTGTGTGTGTTCTCCTGCCATCCAGGTTCTTTGGGGTACTCTTGTTCTTTGATTGGGTGATCAAAGACAATTGATGTCTCTTCGATTCGACAGGTGCCATCTTTAGAATCGAATGGATAAATGGACTCTATGGTGAAAATACCCTCTGGTAATGAATGGAATGTTTGTTCAATTAATTGTTCCTCCGACAAATATTCATCGGGGATGAGTCCAATCACCTGGTTAGTGACCCCAAAGGTGTAATATTCAGTCTCTACCGCTAGACCAATAAGGGTCTCTTTGGGTAAGACGATGTCCTGATTGGACAGATTATGTACGTAAATGTACATCGGGGATTGATGTGTGTTGACTAGGGGCGTGTGTGTAATGTTCAGTCCCTCCCCCTGCATTTTATGGGAGAGGCATACTAATGCATCTGACCCCTTCAGTCTATGTCCCTTTTTAACTTGGATGGGGAGTATGAAATTATTTATGCCCTTAGGAATTGTAATCTTCTGGGCTACCTGGACTTCAACAGCATAAGGCATCTGTTGCTGGGATTTTAAAGCTAAGTCCAGATTTTGGTATTTTTCGGGGTCCCCCTTTAGTCGACTCCATAAACAGTCATTAATTAGGTCGACTTGCATTGCAAAGCGATGTAATACATCGTTGCCAAAATAAATTTTAGTTTGGGGATTATCCAAGACTAGGAACACATGGGTGGCTGTTTTGTTTCCTACAGTGACGTTTAAGAGACACCTAGCCATTGAATTGTGATCATCAGAGTCATCAAGGGAGTCTGAAATCCAATGACGCTGAGGTGTGGAGAAACGGATCATTTCCATTTCGGTCAGGTGTTTTATCAGCCCATGGCTTACAAAGCTGTGTTCCTGTCTCAAATCTAGTTTGGCATATTTTGACCTATTAAGACCATTTATCCGGATGGGGATAAACAAGTCGCTGTTAACCCTTTCAATACCTGTCAAGAATTGGGTATGATCTTCCCCTTTTCTTGGTTTATCCTCCTGATGAAAAGATATCGTAAGGATGTCATCTTGGAGGGAAATATCTTTTATTTTATCTTGGGGAATTCTAAAAATGTGTTCCTCATCTCTTCTGATAGGGTTACAGTCATCAGGTTTGATAACCGTTACATCAGGAAGTTGGCTGTTCCTGAAATGGATTTCTAATGATCCAGGCCTTTCTTCCACCAGGTGGCAGTGTTGTCGGGAATGGGGAGTTTTAAGTTTCCCATATTTAATCGGGGTATTTACCTGTGACCACAGTACTTGGTTCACACAGTCAACTATTGTGTTCAGCCTTTTTAGGAAGTCCATCCCAATTATCATGTGGTGCCGGGAGATGCTGGCAATGATGATGGGGTGTCTCAGTTCCTTATTACCCAGTTTCAGTTTAAGCCAGGCGGTACCCATGACTTGTAACGGGTCTCCACCTACACCAATCAATGAGCTGTCAAAGCTTTTAAGTCTCGGCTTGGTGGGCATGACATTCGCCACTTTATCAAAATGTTCCTGTGACATGATGGTTGCTTGGGATCCAGTGTCTATTAAACCGACAATCGAAAGATCACTGGCATCCTGCACCTGTACTGTGGCATAATATCTCCCATCAGATTCAGTCAGCTCACACATGAAATTAGTGTGGTTGAAGATCTGTGGGCCCTTCAATAACATATGACTAGCTCTTATCTCACCGCATGTGGTGGACACATTACCCTTATCCTCCCTGGTGGGATTCTTGGACTGTCTCAAGACAGAAGCACAACTAGAAGTTGGTGCTCCGTCTGGCTTGTCAATCCCGACGACTTCCGATGCCGCGACTATATTAGGGGCAATAGATGGACACTGAAAAACAGGAGAATCGTTAATACCCAACAACTGGTCCCCCTTTGCCTGAGAACTAGATTCTCTATTAGTAGGCGTGTCAGGGACGGTACACACATCTCCTGTCATTCGACTCAGTGTTCTCCCCTGTTGGTTTAAGGCTTGGTTGCCTATTAATTCTGTGACCCTTGGTTGGTCACAGGAGCTGCTCCTAAAAAAGGATTGGATGGAAATTGAGTGACAAGCCTGTCCATTTGTTCAGCCATTTTGCTGACCTGTGCCTCTATTTGTCCAATACGCTCAGAGGAGTCATTCTGTTGATTCTCCCTTTTCCTATACTTGCGCTTGTATTTTGGACGAGACTGGTAATGAGACTCAGAGTCAGAACTACTGCTCTGATCCCGACGCCATTGTTCTCTCTGAGGTTTTGGGGTCTCCCTGTTATTAAAGGGAGCCTGGGGTACTGTATCCCCCCTTTGAGCTTGAGGGTGTTCTTGGCGTGGAGGAAATCTTTGGAAGTCGGAGTTTTTATTAAAATTGGGATTCTTATTGTAATTATGGTTCCTGTTGAAATTGGGGTTCCCATAAAAATTCCCATGTTGGTTTTGGCGAGGATAATAGAACCTCCGAGGATACCATTGACTCCTTTGATTCTCATCACTATACTGGCCCTTACCATACTTTTTATTCTTCTCACTTCCACTACCGTAGTTTCCTGGCTTTTGTCTATCCTTTCTCACCCACTGGTTTTGGGGTGCAAAGTTATGGACCTCCTTCACTGGCTGGGTTTGAGGTACAAATCTAGGGGAACCATTGGTTTTACCCCCACGGACTACTTCCGCATATGATTTCTTCTCTGCCTGCAAATTTGGATTTGGAGGGGAAACGGTAGTGGCTGCTACTATCTTGGGGCTATTTTTAGGTTCTCTTTTCATCCCGCCCTCACTGGACTGTTGGATCGAGAATAAATAGTCGCTCTCTCTCACCAACCAATCAAGAGAGCATCCTTTTCTGTAATCCTTTGCAAGTCCCAATTTTATGTAAGCAGGTAATGCTTCATAGAATAGTGTCTTGAATTCTGGCTGGTTAGGATTGGGATCCTTTTCAGCCAGGAAATAGGCATTTCTGAGGACAGCCAGAAATTCTGCAGGGCTTTGGTGAGGACCACACTTTAAATTGTAGGCCGCAGCCTTGGCAGATGTTACAGTTTTATAAGGCCCAAATTCCATGTGGCACTTATGTTTAACCTCTCTCCAGGACTGATTGGAATAGGCCCTCAAGGTCTCAAAGAATTGCCGGTATTTCTCTCCAAACACCCATGGCAGCAATTCTATTTTGGTGTGGTCATCTCTAATGCCCAGAATCTCTAACGTCTGTTCATATGTTTTCATGTGTTCGGTGATCTCAAGGGACCCTTTCTTAGAAAACATAGGAACAGTGTCCTTCAGGAACTTAATGACCTTTGGGGTGTCATATCTCCTGAATGACCCCTGGGATTTCCCTTCCTGCCTATATGAAACCTCATATTTTTCTTCAGAGCGCTCTGGAGTGTATCTTGAAAGCTTAGGAGGTGACCTATATTCTGACCCTGACTCACTATCAGATACTTCGCTGTGATGCGGGTATCTCCGCTCATCAGCCTCTGGCTTGACTGGGTTGGTCCGTCTTTGGACCCCAGAATTTATTTGGGCCGTCAACCTCATGATCTGCTCCTCCAGAGTTTTCTGCTCAGATTTTATCAAGGTAAGTTCTGACTGGTCATGCTTATCCCCTGGGTGAACTTTAATTTTGACAGGAGATAACCTCTCTGATCTGAAGTACTCCACCTCATCTTTTAAGTCCTGATACTTCTCTTGAAGTTGTTTTAATTCCTGAAAGTTTCTCTCATACAGGTCCTGAGCACTTCGAAAGTCTCCGACCAATCTATCATAATGTTTCTCGGATTCGTCTAAACGAATACCGGCATGACCAAGCTTCCCTTTCAAAGACTCAATGTCCTGATTTTTGCTTTCTAACAAGAGGCGGGCCTCTGACAACTCTTCCCTTAGAGTCATGGTCCGCTGGGCAGCTCCAGCGGTCATGAACCATAACATGGGCCAAGCTTCTAGGAGAAGTCTGTCACGGCTTCTATCACTTTCTGCTCCAGCAAATGCTATTAAAAACCCAACAACCTGGCCCTTTTGGTTGAACAGGTCCTCAAAGGTGCTCATGGCCTGCTTTTTCTCTTCATCCACAAATTCATTATTGCTATCCCCCAGACCTAATCTCTTGCGGAGATAATCTATTACTTCACATTCAACATACTTCTGCCAAGCACCGGCAGCTTTCCGGGCTGGCTTCATAGCTTCCTGCTCAATGCCTTGAGGCGCCATATTTTCCTCGTTATGCTTGGAAGAGGTGGATCCGTGATTACTGGATGCCATTTTGATATAAAATATATGTTTGACAAAGTGTACAAATATACAATCACCAGTGCGTTTTGTGTTATGGTACGATTTCTATGGATCTCAGCAGTGCCTCCAAATTTATCCTGTGGTGGTTTATGTAAGGATATATATTATTTATAAAGGGCGTGTCCCTTTCCCTTAGATGAAATATTACAGTGCCTCCAGCCGTTAAAATACGGCAAATATTTAGTAAACCAATAATTTGGACACCTTGATAATTTGATCACCACTTATTATTATACCTTGAATTCTTTTAGCCAATATGATTTCGTACCATACACACAAAATTTGCCTTGTAATAGATAAATATAAAAATTTATTTATGTACAAAAATTATATATATATTAACACAAAACGTAAAAGACTGGTGATAAATGAATATTGGTACACACAATCAAAAATATATCCTAACAATGTAAGACACAATAATAAGGTTTCTAACTAATTACATCAATATCACAATTTTTAAATGATATGATTATTTATTAAATTTATTAATAATTAATAATTTCGAATATCTCAAAGGTTATATTCTCACAAGCCGTGGCCATAGGATTGCAAGAAGCAAGCCCTTGATATATGATACTCTGGTTATTAATATTCAATAAATTATGAAATATGAAAAAAAATTATAATATGGCAACAAACAATTTTTAACAGTAAAACAGGATCTCTCTACATATATCTAACTACCCAATATTGTTGTGATACACTAAGGTAATTCTATGATTCCACACAACGGAGAAAATAGGTGATACAAAATCAAATAAACATCTCACCACACCCGGAATTCAGACTAGGCAACTCTCCCGTGGATTTAGCTGGCAGTGGAACGCCTTTAGACTGATATTATAGGACAAGTGATAGATATTCAGTAGGGGAGAATGTAGGAAGTTATAAGGTTAGAGGTTTAGAAATTTAGTTAAAGTTTTAGGAAGTTTGAAAGTATGAAAGAGTAGTTATTCAGCAGAGATCTTCTTCAGATGTCAGGGTCTTCTTTTGATGAGGTCTCTTCTTGAGCTTTTTCTTGATGAGGTCTCCTTTCTGTTAAAGGTACAAGGGCTTTTATATCCACTAATCCATTGTTCTAAGATACCTTCCCACCAGGCTTCCTGATTGGCTAGTTGAGAAATGTGTGTACATAAGCTATTTCTCACCTGCCCGCCAGGTGGCGGTCATGTATCATAGAACAATTTGAGTATTTGAGATGACTCATACCTTGGGTGGAATCTTAAGGTAATTTCAGGAATCAAATATACGTCTTTTTCCAGATATAAGTGATCATACCTATAATATTCTAAATAGGGACCATGGAATATAGGTGTATATTCAGTTATTCCTTCTTGAAGTACCATCCTGTTTGTTTCCTGATAAGACATGTAACTAATGCTAGTTTATAATACATCTTACTTCCCATCATCTCAATACTCAAGTTAGTGATATATAGTTCCCATTTCTGAATATTTAGTGGTGTGTAAAATCCATAACATCTCATTTATAATATGTTTTTGTAATATATTTTTGTAATTATATACAGTCAACTTTTAGACTTTATATACAGTCAACTTTTAGACTTAAATGTCCTGAATTTCACCTCTTTGTTTTAGAATCAACATTTTCTATGTGTAGGAAAAAAAAAACTTTCTGTTTGCCTGGCCCTTGTGTTGGACTCATGGTAAACAACTGTTAATGCTTTCACCCTTGGTGAACAATAGTATATTGTAATAGTTTCAGAGGTCTGTTGGTTCATCACACTCTGCACGTTTTGGTTAAGCTTTCAACCAGTTGAGTTCCCGTCTCATTATTGTTAAAATGTTTGAAAGTCGAAGTCCTATCTGGCTATTTGTTTGACTTTCTGTATATGCATTCTTCTCAACCTCAATATACAAATAGTCCTTGTTGACAGTCCAAACAGTCTTATTGTCTTGGAAAGGTCTCACTTCCCCCCTTCTCCATTTCTTAACTAGAATCCTTGAGGGTTCAACCAAGACAAAATTAACTCTTAGCATCCGGCTATGCTGAGCTGTTTGTCATATAATATTATGTCTTGATAAAGTCATATTTTTGAGACATAATTCAAAAGGTCCACAACAATGTGCAAAGCTGGGAGAGACATCCCCAAAAAGACTTGCAGCTGGAATTGCAGTGAAAGGGGGTCCTACAAAGTATTGACTCCGGGGGGGCCTGAATACAAATGCAGCCACACTTTTCACAGATTTATTTGTAAAAGATGTTGAAAACCATTTCTCATTTTCCTTCCACTTCACAATTATGTGCCACTTTGTGTTTGTCTATCACGTAAAATCTCAATAAAATACATTGACGTTTTTGGTTGTAACATGATGTGGAAAATTTCAAGGGAGATGAAGACTTTTTCAAGGCACTGTATATGTTTTCTGATGTACGGTTGAGTTCAAAATAATAGCAGTGTGTTGAAAAAAGTGAATAAAGCTCAAAATCCTTCTAATAGCTTTTATTTTCATCCACACAAATGCATTGGGAACACGACACATTCTATTCCAAATAACAACATGAAGAAAAATGTATCAAAACTTAATGAATATTTGGTTGTAGTCGCACTGTTTCTGAGAACTGCTGTACATCTGTGTTGCATGGAGTCACCCAACTTCTGGCCCCTGTGATCAGGTATTCCAGCCCAGGATGATTGGACCACATTCCACAGTTCTTCTCTATTTCTTGGTTTGGCCTCAGAAACTGCATTTTTGATGTCACCCCACAAGTTTTCTATTGGATGAAGATCCGGGGATTGGGCTGGCCACTCCATAACGTCCATCTTGTTGGTCTGGAACCAAGATGTTGCACGTTTACTGGTGTGTTTGGGGTCGTTGTCTTGTTGGAACACCCATTTCAAGGGCATTTCCTCTTCAGCATAAGGCAGCATGACCTCTTCAAGTATTCTGATGTATTCAAACTGATCCATGATCCCTGGTATGCGATAAATAGGCCCAACACCGTAGTATGAGGAACATCCCCATATCATGATGCTTGCACCGCCATGCTTCACGGTCTTCACAGTGTACTGTGGCTTGAATTCAGTGTTTGGGGGTCGTCTGACAAACTGTCTCCGCCCACTAGACCCAAAAAGAACAATCTTGCTTTCATCAGTCCACAAAATGTTGCGCCATTTCTCTTTAGGCCGGTCAATGTGCTCTTTGGCAGATTGTAACCTCTTCAGCACATGTCTTTTTCCCAACAGTGGGACTTTGCTGGGACTTCTTGCAGATAGCTTGGCTTCACATAGGCGTCTTCTAATTGTAACAGTCCTCACAGGGAACGTCACACCTTCTTTCATCTTCCTGGAGCTGATTGTTGGCTGAGTCCGCCCCATTTTGGCTATTCTTCTATCCATTCCAATGGTAGTTTTTCGCTTTCTTCCGCGTCTTTCAGGTTTTGGTTGTCATTTTAAAGCATTTGCGATCATTTTAGCTGAGCAGCCGATCATTTTCTGCACTTCTTTATATGTTTTCCCCTCTCCAATTAACTTTGTAATCAAGGTACGCTGTTCTTCTGAACAATGACTGGAACGACCCATTTTCCTCAGAATTTCAGAGAGAAATGCACTGTAACCAGCATGGACAACATTTGCTGCCTTCCTTCCTTAAATAAGGGCAATAATTGCCACCTGTTTATCAAAGAATGAATGACCTCACTAATAGAACTCCACACTGCTATTATTTTGAACACGCCCCTTTCAATGAGTGATTCAATGACACAGAATCAGCAGCATGCATGTCATGACTGTTGGGTCTGTTGGATTTCTATTACTCTACTACACCTGCTAGGAAATTATTTGCCATATAGAAATATCATTTCTACCAAAAACAGTGATTGATCCGGTTAGTGATGTCTGACTGCTATTATTTTGAACACAACTATATGAATGGTAACCACAATTCTGCAGTCTTAAAAGCTACACTGTCTAAATGACATTTAGTTTACTAAAAACTGTGTATCATAGACAAATGCCATTTATATTTTTGAAAAAGTAATTGTTTTTATCTTTTTTGTATCTCCTGTCTATATGCACTCCAGCATGTAATGAAGAGAGTGCAGGAGACTGGGGAGCATAATGCATGGACTTCAGGGCTTGGGAATAAAGAACAAACAGACGCCCCTCCTAGCCCACCCCCTTTATATAGACCCACACAATGCAGACCCCCTTCCCAACCCCTCAGTATAGACCCCCCCCCTCCTAGTCCCTTCTCAGTACAGGCCCCAAAATACAGACAACCCCCTCAGTACAGACCCCAGCCTATCCCACAATATAGACCACCCCTCTGCCTCCAGTATATTCCCCCTCCCTTCCCACCAGCACAGATCCCTTTCCCTTTTATACCAGATACTGGGGTCCTCACATGCAGTGGAAGAGGGACTTTTTTATATATTGAAAAAAAATTCTGCAGAATATATTTAAAAAAAAATAAAATGTATTTTTTAAAATATATCCTTCAGATATTTTTTAACATATAAAAAAGTCATTTTAACATATATTTTTATATATATTTGTAAATGCATTCCAAAAATGTAGATTTGTATTTTTAAAGACCTACAGTATATTTGAAATGTATTTTTAAAAATATTTTTCATATGTTTTGTAATAAAAACGCATTTCAGCATGCCATATATATATTATGTTAACAAAAATCTGAAGAATATATTTAAAAAAAATATATTTCTAAAAATATTTTTTTTTTAAATATATTCTTCAGATAATTTTTTAACATATATTTTTACATATATTTGTAAATGTATTCCAAAAATGTAGATGTTTATTTTTAAAGACATACAGTACATTTGAAATGTATTTTTAAAAATATTTTTCATGTGTTGTAATAAAAACACATTTCAACATGCAGTGTGTGTGTATATATATATATTTATTGAAATATATTGAATACAGCCAAAATTGTACCATTTCAAATATATGTCAATATATTTGGGAAGAATATTTTTTAACCCCTTGGCGCCGGTGCCTCCCAGCCCTTTAAGGGTTCCAGAAGCCGGAAGGTGGGGTTTAGGGTCATGTGACTGCCGTGATTCGCTGTCACAGCGGTCACATGATCCGGAAAGGTCCCAATCGAAAGAGGAGATCGGGACCTTTCTGTGAGTACCGAACGTGTGCTGGGAGCACGCAGGGTGCGCATTCTCAGAACATATGTTTTTTTTAAAAGTACGCAAATGTGCGGCCACTCGGCGTCTAGGCCCAGATGCTGGGAGGCCGCACATTTGAGTTCAGCCGGTGCCAAGAGGTTAAAATATATTTCCATGTGGGTACAGGGGACAGCGGGACTAAGCTGAAAATGCAGGACTGTCCCACACAATCCGGGACTGTTGGGAGGTATGCTAACTACTGATGTAAGGAAGGCCTTCCCCACCGACCACTAATGAAAGGGGCATTTCTCCCAGTGACCCTAATGTAAGGGGGCTTTTTTTTCTCATGACAATCAAAGTAAAGGGGCCCTATTCCACAGACCATCAATGTAAACAGGCTCTTATCCACTAACCACCAATGTAACAGGGCTGGTCTCAGCTGCTCTCAAATGTAAGCGGGAACTTCTCATAGTGACCTCCTGTGTAAGATGCACTACTGTACTGACCCCCAAGTTATGGATGTCCTTCTTCTACTGACCACCAATGTAAGAGGACCCTTCTCCACTGACCTTCAAACTAAGGGTCCATTCACACCATTGCAAAATGGTACTGTGCTTTGGTTTGATGCAGTTCCATTCATTCTAAATGGCATCCAAACACATTCGTAGCGCGCCACAATGCAAGTATCTCACTGACCAACTATGCAAAGGCCATCCCTTTCCTACTGACCAACAATGTAAGGAGACCCTTCTTCTACTGACCAACAATGTAAGGAGACCCCTCTTCTACTGACCAACAATGTAAGGAGACCCTTCTTCTACTGACCAACAATGTAAGGAGACCCTTCTTCTACTGACCAACAATGTAAGGAGACCCTTCTTCTACTGACCAACAATGTAAGGAGACCCTTCTTCTACTGACCAACAATGTAAGGAGACCCTTCTTCTACTGACCAACAATGTAAGGAGACCCCTTCCCCCTAATCGCCAATGTAAGGGCACCCATTCCACTAACCCTCTATGAGCGCCCTGTCCCTCACATCCATCAAGACCCGTCCCACTGACCACCGATGTAAAGGAATACAGTTCTCACTATCATTGCTATTTTTTTTTTATTTCATTGTATAATAATTACTGACAATACAGTTACAGGGCCTGAGGGGGTTATAAAATATTCCGCCCTGCACGTCAAAACACTCCAGGCACGCCACATGCTCATATTTTTATTTCAAACTTTCTACTATGTATTGATCACACTATAGTTCCATGAGCCTTATCTATAATACAGGGGTTCCCCAAGACCTGGCCATTATTTAAAAGGTTCCTCTGAAGGAAAAAGAAAAACTCGCATTAGGTCAATATAACTAATATGAAATTATATAATATAGTTATAATATAACGTAACATAATATAGCATAATATAATCAAGCATAATATGATATATAACATGATATAATGTAATATATGATATAATATATTATATTATAACATGATAGAATATAATGCAATAAAATATAATATGGTATATTATAACATGATATAATCTAGCATAATATAATATATTATAACAAGATACAATATAATGGGCAGCACAGTGGCTAAATGGTTAGCACTTCCTCCTAGCAGTACTTGGGTCATTGGTTCGAATCCCAACCACGGCACCATCTTCTCCCTGTTTGTTTGCATGTTCTCCCTGTGCCTGCGTGGGTTTCCTCCGGGTACTCCAGTTTCCTCCAACACTCCAAAGACATGTTGGTAGGTGAATTGGCTCCTGTCTAAAGTGACCCTAGTATGTGTATGAATGTGAGTTAGGGACCTTAGATTGTACACCCCTTGAGGGTTAGGGACCTTAGATTGTACACCCCTTGAGGGTTAGGGACTGATGTGAATGTACAATATATATGTAAAGCGCTGCGGAAATTGACGGCGCTATAGAAGTAACTGAAATAAGTAAATTAAATAATATATTATAATATGATATATTATAACATGAGATCATATAATATAATATGGTACATTATAACATATAATAATATGATATATTATAACATGATAAATACAATATAATATGATATATTGTAACATGATACAATATAGCATAATTTAATATAATCAAGCATGATATAACATAGTATAATATATAATATAATGTGATATAATATGGTATATGATAACATGATATAATAGAACATGATATAACATAGTATAATATATTTTATTACATTACATCATATTATGCTATGTCCTATTATATATATAAGGTATTTTATATTATATTTTCATATCACATTACATATAACATACATAATATGACATTGTATAATGTTATATTATATAGGCTGCAGTCTTGTATCTGGTCAGCAGGTGTCGCCCCAGTCTGTTCCTATTTTTCTCTCCCTACTTCCTGGAGCACACAGTTCTTTGGTCATAGTCGGTCACGTGGACATTTTAGGGCCTTTCCGTTGCAGTGTATGCTGTGCTGCTGGCCCTGGTGTGGCCCTCTATGACATGTACGGGCCCTGCAGTGGTCTCACACTAGGCCATGCTGGCCTCCCCATCACACCACAATGACACATGTCTATGACTAATCACTTTGAGTAATGGCTGCTGCAATGACTGACAGCTCTCCCGTCCAATCAGAAGCGGCCAGATAACTCTCGCCAACCACCTCTCTCCCTTCCCCTCCGCCTTTAGTTTCAATGCCTAGACCTGCCCCCGCCCACTCTGTATTGGCAGCCAGTCAGCGGCCGCGTTGTGTCAGTTGCCAGGCAGCTCTCGGGGACCAGACCGCAGAACACCAATAGGACACATTCGCCGGGAGGGAAAGAGGGAGGAGTGCTCCGGGTCTCGTGGTCCTCCCTGGCGCTCTCTGATTGGCCGCGGCGCCTGTTGCGCAGGCGCGGTGCTGCGGAATGACGCAGCTCTTTGCTGGTGGCGCAAGCTCCTCCCCTTTAGCCGCAGTCAGTCACACAGTTGAGGGGACACCGGGCGCCGTGCGACTAGCGAGAGCTTGTACCGGAGCTAGGGGGCGGAGCATCCAGCGAGAGCGGCATTCCCGGGACTGGTCAGCGGCTTGGGCCGGACACTGAACATGGCTTCCGGATCAGAGTGAGTGCGGGGTGCCGGTAGGCCGCAGTGCCGGGGCCTGACTGACTGGGCGAGCGGGGAGGTGGAGGGCCGGGGCTGGGGAGGAGGATGTCCAAGTGTCCGGGAGAGGAGGAGGAGGGACAGTGCGGGGGAGACCGGGCTGTGTGCTGGGAGAGCTGGCCGCATCCTGCTGTGTCATGCAGGCCTCATCACTACATTCCCCTCCCCCCCCAACATCATACTACAGGCCTCATCACTACATTCCCCTCCCCCCCCAACATCATACTACAGGCCTCATCCTCACATTCATCACTACATTCCCCTCCCCCCTCCAATCATCACTACACCCCCTCCCCCCCCAATCATCATACTACAGGCCTCATCCTCACATTCATCACTACATTCCCCTCCCCCCAATCATCATACTACAGGCCTCATCATTCACCTCCCCCATCATCATCATACTACAGGCCTCATCACTACATTCCCCTCCCCCCATCATCATACTACAGGCCTCATCCTCACATTCATCACTACATTCCCCTCCCCCCTCCAATCATCACTACACCCCCTCCCCCCCCAATCATCATACTACAGGCCTCATCCTCACATTCATCACTACATTCCCCTCCCCCCTCCAATCATCACTACACCCCCTCCCCCCCCAATCATCATACTACAGGCCTCATCCTCACATTCATCACTACATTCCCCTCCCCCCAATCATCATACTACAGGCCTCATCACTACATTCCCCTCCCCCCCCCAACATCATACTACAGGCCTCATCCTCACATTCATCACTACATTCCCCTCCCCCCAATCATCATACTACAGGCCTCATCATTCACCTCCCCCATCATCATCATACTACAGGCCTCATCACTACATTCCCCTCCCCCCATCATCATACTACAGGCCTCATCCTCACATTCATCACTACATTCCCCTCCCCCCTCCAATCATCACTACACCCCCTCCCCCCCCCAATCATCATACTACAGGCCTCATCCTCACATTCATCACTACATTCCCCTCCCCCCTCCAATCATCACTACACCCCCTCCCCCCCCCCCCCCCCCAATCATCATACTACAGGCCTCATCCTCACATTCATCACTACATTCCCCTCCCCCCTCCAATCATCACTACACCCCCTCCTCCCAATCATCATACTACAGGCCTCATCATTCACCTCCCCCATCATCATCATACTGCAGGCCTCATCCTCACATTCATCACTACATTCCCCTCCAATCATCATACTATACCCCCTCCCCCAATCATCATACTACACCCCCTCCCCATCATCATACTACAGGCCTCATCCTCACATTCATCATTACATTCCTCTCCCCCCTCCAATCATCATACTACACCCCCTCCCCCAATCATCATACTACACCCCCTCCCCCAATCATCATACTACACCCCCTCCCCCAATCATCATACTACACCCCCTCCCCCAATCATCATACTACAGGCCTCATCCTCACAGTCATCACTACATTCCCCTCCCCCAATCATCATACTACAGGCCTCGTCCTCACAACATTCCCCTCCCCCCATCATCATACTACAGGCCTCATCCTCACAATCATCACTACATTCCCCTCCCCCCCTCAATCATACTACACCCCCTCCCCCCCCCCCCCCTCAATCATACTACACACCCCTCCCCCCCATCATCATACAACAGGCCTCACCCTCACATTCATCACTACATCCCCCCCAATCATACTACACCCCCTCCCCCCCAATCATCATACTACACCCCTCCCCCCCAATCATCATACTACAGGCCTCTTCATTCACCTCCCCCATCACCATCATACTGCAGGCCTCCTCCTCAATTATACTACAGGCCATTATACATCTCTTCCATCATACTACAGGCCTCATCATTCCCCTTCATTATATTACAAGCATCATCATAATACAAGCCTCATCATCCTCTGCCCCCCCCCCCCCCGATTCATCACTGTCCCCCTTCATCATACTACAGACCTTATCATTTACATAATACAGACCTCAACATCCTCCTCCCCCATCATACTACAGACCTCAACATCCTCCTCCCCCATCATACTACAGACCTCAACATCCTCCTCCCCCATCATACTACAGACCTCAACATCCTCCTCCCCCATCATACTACAGACCTCAACATCCTCCTCCCCCATCATACTACAGACCTCAACATCCTCCTCCCCCCATCATACTACAGACCTCAACATCCTCCTCCATCATCATACTACAGACCTCAACATCCTCCCCCCCCCCCCCCCCCCATCATACTACAGACCTCAACATCCTCCTCCCCCCATCATACTACAGACCTCAACATCCTCCTCCCCCATCATCATACTACAGACCTCAACATCCTCCTCCCCCATCATACTACAGACCTCAACATCCTCCTCCCCCATCATACTACAGACCTCAACATCCTCCTCCATCATCATACTACAGACCTCAACATCCTCCTCCCCCCCCCCCCCATCATACTACAGACCTCAACATCCTCCTCCCCCATCATCATACTACAGACCTCAACATCCTCCTCCCCCATCATCATACTACAGACCTCAACATCCTCCTCCCCCATCATACTACAGACCTCAACATCCTCCTCCCCCATCATACTACAGACCTCAACATCCTCCTCCCCCATCATACTACAGACCTCAACATCCTCCTCCCCTCATCATACTACAGACCTCAACATCCTCCTCCCCCATCATCATACTACAGACCTCAACATCCCCCCCCCCCATCATCATACTACAGACCTCAACATCCTCCTCCCCCATCATACTACAGACCTCAACATCCTCCTCCCCCCCATCATACTACAGACCTCAACATCCCCCCCCCCATCATACTACAGACCTCAACATCCTCCTCCACCCCATCATACTACAGACCTCAACATCCTCCCCCCCCCCATCATACTACAGACCTCAACATCCTCCCCCCCCCCCCCATCATACTACAGACCTCAACATCCTCCCCCCCCATCATACTACAGACCTCAACATCCCCCCCCCCATCATCATACTACAGACCTCAACATCCTCCCCCCCCCCCCATCATACTACAGACCTCAACTTCCCCCCCCATCATACTACAGACCTCAACATCCTCCTCCCCATCATACTACAGACCTCAACATCCTCCTCCTCCCCATCATCATACTACAGACCTCAACATCCTCCTCCCCCATCATACTACAGACCTCAACATCCTCCTCCTCCCCATCATACTACAGACCTCAACCTCCTCCTCCCCCCATCATCATACTACAGACCTCAACATCCTCCTCCCCCATCATACTACAGACCTCAACATCCTCCTCCCCCCATCATACTACAGACCTCAACATCCTCCTCCCCCCCATCATACTACAGACCTCAACATCCTCCCCCCCCCCCCCATCATACTACAGACCTCAACATCCTCCCCCCCCCCATCATACTACAGACCTCAACATCCTCCCCCCCCCCCCCCCATCATACTACAGACCTCAACATCCTCCCCCCCCCCCCCCCCCCCCATCATACTACAGACCTCAACATCCTCCTCCCCCATCATCCTACTACAGACCTCAACATCCTCCTCCCCCATCATCATACTACAGACCTCAACATCCTCCTCCCCCCATCATCATACTACAGACCTCAACATTCTCCTCCCCCCATCATACTACTACAGACCTCAACATTCTCCTCCCCCCATCATACTACTACAGACCTCAACATTCTCCTCCCCCCATCATACTACTACAGACCTCAACATCCTCCTCCCCCCATCATCATACTACAGACCTCAACATCCTCCTCCCCCCATCATCATACTACAGACCTCAACATCCTCCTCCCCCCATCATACTACTACAGACCTCAACATCCTCCTCCCCCATCATCATACTACTACAGACCTCAACATCCTCCTCCCCCATCATCATACTACTACAGACCTCAACATCCTCCTCCCCCATCATCATACTACTACAGACCTCAACATCCTCCTCCCCCATCATCATACTACTACAGACCTCAACATCCTCCTCCCCCATCATCATACTACTACAGACCTCAACATCCTCCTCCCCCATCATCATACTACAGACCTCAACATCCTCCTCCCCCATCATCATACTACTACAGACCTCAACATCCTCCTCCCCCATCATCACACAACATGCCTCATCATTATTACCCCCCCCCCCCCATCACCTTTCCATCTTCATTATACTACAGGCCTCATCATCCTCCTTCTCATACCGCTAGTTTCCTCATTCTATATTCTTCTGCTGCTGATCTCCTCATCATTATTCTCCA